>NC_092859.1:48833224-48834402 GCF_032062135.1 Pyxicephalus adspersus
GGTAAGTGGGGATTTTAGTGTAGGCGAAAAAATACGGGCTTAACCAAAAGAGCAAAAATATTTAGTGCGAGAAATTACGGGCTTAGCGGTTAGGGGGTTAAATATTATCTATAACATTTCTCTCTAAGTTTAAATAAAGAGTATACCAATTAAAATATTTTGCCCTTTTTTCCATTATGCATGTAACTGCATTATACCCAATTAGAATACAGGCAGCAATGTAAACCTAAAAAATAGCTTTACCACACACAAATGCCTCCTAAAGATCATAATTTATCATGTGAACAGCAGAGATTCTAATTTTTTCAGAACTACAAAGCATTGCGTCTTACATTTTACTTTACGGATGATCTCCTTACCACTGTCCCACCACTTTCTACCAGCCCTTCCCTCCCTCTAGGTGTAGCTGTGAATGTCCATAATGGACTAGTATCCCTGGCCAAAGCCCTCTATGTTCAAATTGTAAGAGTGTAGACATTATTTTCTGATTGAAGAGATTTCAGAAAATTTAGAGAGGAGTTATTTGGCCTTTAAATCTATGTTTTAGGTACAGTATGTCAGATATTCAAATCATCCAATAGTTTTGACAAAAAACTCAGAAATGACTTTAAGGATTCATGTGTATTGTGAAGATTATGTATATATATTTTTATATATATATATATATATAAATATTTATATACAGGTAGTCCCCGTGTTACATACGAGATAGGGACTGTAGGTTTGTTCTTGGGTTGAATTTGTATGTAAGTTGGAACCTGGAACCGGTACATTATTTTAATAAATGCAATTAGGACAGATGTTTGTCTCAACATATTATTAACCACCTAGCCGTTAAGCCCGACCTTCGTACGGGCAAAAAAAACCGGCTAGGATGGTTAACCCCGAGATTTTTCCCATCCATACTTACCTAGTCCCCCTGTGCTCATCCAGCGACGTTTTCGTATTCCAGCGTCGTCCTCCGTCCAGCGCCGTCCGTCGATCTCCCTCTCCAGTGTCGGGTGCCAGCGGGACCAGTAAGATGCCGGCCGGCATCTTACCTGGTCCCGCTGATTGTCCCACGTCCTTCTCGTTCCAGCGCCGGGTGCCTTCTGAAACGAGAAGCCGTCCGGCGGAGAAAAAAAAAACGGACGGCTCCTCCCTGCATGCGTGATGACGTCGGCGCGTGTGCGGGAAAT
>NC_092859.1:48839260-48903832 GCF_032062135.1 Pyxicephalus adspersus
CAGGTCTACAATTTAAAAAAAAAATTTCATGAAAAACAGTGGATCACTTTTGGTACAGAAATCTAGACCTCAGTGTAACGCTCAGGAGGTTAAGCAGCGTGGTGTCAGTTGCTGTATAAAATCCTCACTGTTAATCACAAACAAAGCAACAAAAAAATCTTTATGGAGCCTAGACATTCATTACCTTCTGGAGCAAGCTGTGCTTTGACTTGCTAAAAAACAACAACTTTTTTTGTCTTGTCTTGGTCATTAAAGTCATGCAAACCGGGCCCTTCCCCCTTTAAGCCTTCGCCTTGTACATGGGAGCAGGGAACCCCTATTTGTATTCAGGAGGCGCCTGTATGTCGGATGTTCTTAACCCATATAAAAATGATACAGTATAGTATTTGTCCTTGATTGTGAATGTCTCTATCCTGACCCATTTGAGACCAGAAGAAATGCGTCTACAAGGTGTAAGTAGAACATTTGAGATATTACAATAGCTTTTCAATGTAAGTAAAAGTAATTAATTGGAGTGGTACCTTAGTGTAGCATATCATACCACTGCATGCCTTAGAGGTAATTAGTGAACTTTAGTTATTACAATTAGTGAACTTTGCTCAGAGGTTTTTAGTTCTAGAGGAGTCAAAACTCCAGGTGTAGGATTGCATAAAGGTAACCATCTATATGCAACCTAATGACCATGCTTATAGGGATGGTCATTAGGTATTTATGTAAGATGTAGGAATTTTTGATAGGTGTTATTTAAACAATAAGTTTAGGTTATGTAGTGTATTTTCTTGGTAGAGGTTTCACTTACACTAATATACTGTGATGAACTAGTTTAATATTACCTTCATCCTGCAGATGTTCTTTTAATGCAAGGGAATTCCTTTGCACTTTGTCGGATCAGTTATGTTGTTTAAGCCAGTAATTCCTTAGTCCCTGTATACTTTTAATAGTGTGTCAGCAGTAGCTGCTCAGTTTGTACTCCTGGCTTATATGTATCAATACAAAACAATCCATAACTTTGACACCAATTTAATTAAATGAATTACATGTATATAAATTCACAGCTTTGAAAGTAATACCCCCAAATTCTAGGGGGGGAGACACTGACAACAAAATTTTGCAACAAAAAACTAAACGGATCGTTTCAATAAATGCAACAAATCATCCAGGTTTAAACAGCTACAAACTCTTCTTGAATCAATGACTACAGAAACAAATATTAGGAACTATCAACCTAAGGTAATATTGCATGTAACCCACATATATACCATATATTCTACTCATAAATAACATATGGCATGAAATAATGATTAATACTCTGAGATGACCATGATCAAGCCATGAAAATACTGTGTTCGGAATAATAGAGGTGTGTTTAAAAAAGTAAATAAAGCTCAAAATCTTTTTAATAGCTTTTGTTCCATACACACAAATGCATTGAGAACACTGCACATTCTATTCCAAATCAAAACATGTGGAAAAATGTACCAAATTTGTTTTTTCCTTTACAGACTGCAAACAAAATGGAATATTAGGCTGTTCAAAAAAAAATAGCAGTGTGGAATTCAATTTATTACCTGCTTACCAGCCCCCCCCCCCCCATCAAACAAAACAAAAATCTTTTATAAAATTTTATTAACATACATATATCATAAATACTTTACCATTCTAACCCTAAATTATACAACAACACCTCACTCTTTGTAAACAAAACATATACTAGTTTCAAATTCAACAAGACTGCAGGTCCCAGAAGGAAAAGTCCACATAAATCCAGATCTCAATTCCATGCCATCACACCACAATAGTTTCAAGCCACCACTGCCTAAGGGATCGTAATTGTTAATTACTTAAGGGGCACCACACCAAAATTGGTTCCCCCTTCCAAAATAACTGACCAGGACCCTTGTTTTCCAAGTCGACAATGTGAGAACAGTGAAGCATGGCGGCAGAAGCATCAGAATATAGGGAAGTTTCTGATACTTTGGTTTTGGGCCTGGTCATCACATACGAGGGATATTGGCCCTGATTCATGAAAGCTCTCCAGGCTGGGGATAATAGGTCCAGGATTCAAAACATTTGCTAGCAAATAGCAAATAATTTTGAAAAATCCAGTCCATGTTTTGTGGATCACCCAGCTTCACTTCTGAAAGTGTATTATCCCCAGCCTGGAGAGCTTTCATGAATCAGGGCCATTGTCTTATGCCAAAGCGTTAATACCACTGAATAGGGAGTTTCAACAAGAAAACTACTCTAAACACCAGTAAATTAACAACGTCTTGGTTCCAGACCAACAAGATTGACATTATGGAGTGGCCAGCCCAAAAATCTTTTGACCATAATAATCCAATCGAAAACTGGTAGGGGTACAAAAAAACTGCTGTTTCTAAGGCAAAATCAAGAAATGATTCTTGATTTCTTGAGCAGGAATACCCGTTCAGAGGTGCCAGACATTAGTTGATTACAAGTTGGTCTGATGTGCAGCAGTTCTCAGAAACAGTGATTATACAACTAAATATTAGTTCAGTTATTCAAAGGTAAGCAATATCTTGAAATATTTTTCAGTTTATACCATGACAGTTTCATTTGTAAAGCAGAATGCAAACACTGCTATTTTATTATTATTTTTTGAGCAACCTAATATTCATTTTTTTTACTTCATGTAAAGGATTAACACAAAATTTGATATATTTTTCTTCATGTTTTGATTTGGAATAGAATGTGCAGTTTTTCCAATGCATTTGTGTGTATGAAAATAAAAGCTATTTTAAAAAATTTGAGTTATTTTCTGAACACGTTACTTCCTGTGTGATGTGTACACTTGTAATAAATGTTCAGTATTGGAGTCCTTTAAGGATCCAGAAGAGGATGCTAAGTTGTGATATACGTACAAAATTACCATAGAGGCACATCTGTGGTGCTGAATGAGCAGTTCCCCACACTGTGTAACAGCACAAGCAAGGGACCTGGACAGCGAATTTGGGTGAGCATATCTTGCTTTATAAGGGATGAAAAAAAGAATAAAAATGAGTTACAACCTCTCTTCTTCCGCTTTCTTCTTCCCACGTCACCCAATTTGGCACTGCGTAGTGTGTTTCACTTCAAAAAACATTAAAAAATAAAATTTTTAAACCTCCCTGGCGGTAAAATTATTTTGTATTTTTAAACGTCAAATCGGTGCATTTGATATTAAAAAATACTTCTAATTTAAAATTCCCTGCCCCTCGACGCATGCACCCTGTCTGCACACACGTCGCATTCTCTAGCCTCACGTCTCCAACATTCATATGCCAGAATACGAGGCCAGGGGGGCGCAGATGCAGGGCATCGTCAACGGGATGCCGATACCCGCCAGGTAACACCAAGTGGACACAGATGGCGGGCCCGCAGTGCGGGAGGACGCTGCAGGCTCCTGAGGGCCAGGTTAGCCCTCAATTCAACCCCAAGTGTGTTTTCTATAAAGAAATGTCCCCCCGAGCCACACTCGAAAATTCCACCAGGGGGGTTAAGTAATCAAAAATTCCAAATAAGTGAAAATATCACAGGCAGTGCAATAAATTAGCAAAAGCAAATGATAAATATGATGTTTACTGTTAGAAAAAAATCTTGCCAAAGAATAGTTAATAGTAGTCCAAATGTCCACATAGCTGACATTGTGTAAGCAAAATGTCTGGTATACTGTAAAAAGAGCAGTGTAAATTATTCAGTACTAAAAGAAAGCCTATTCTGACTGACTGGGATGGATGGTAAACTGTGACTGGTAGCATGTGCTGTACTATTCTAGTTTTTCTTAGAAATGACAGCTGATGTCTATTCTAATTCCTGAGGCAGTGTTTAGTTTTATGTGGCCACTTGAATATTGACAATCACGTCTTCAGAATGTGCAATGTATATAAGTGAATACGTTCACCCTGAAAAATCTATTTTCAGGTTAAACCGTTGAAAAAAAATAATATCTATATAAAAAAAATTATATATATATAAATATATATGTTTTTTGTGCAGGTCTTTCCAGGTATGAGGAGTTTACAAGCATTTGTTCAGAAGCTCCATGTAGCTTTTAGGGTCAGCCATCTAAACCCCTCCATAGACTTTCATTGAACTGCTTATAATTGGTTTGGTAAGCATTTATGGGCATTTGCAGCAGGTATTTATGGGTTTTTCTAAATGTCAGGAAATTTCTCAATAGATGCTGCTGATAGAAAGTATTTTTTTTATTCAATTTTACCACAATACCACACATTTTACCACATATACAACATGGCTGCCTTTTCGGTATACAAAAACTGGTTGACTTACTGGAGAACCAGCCCGCACTGTGGAAAACCCACCATCCCTATTATATGAATACAAGGAAGAAAGCACTGACCTGGGACCAACTGGTTGAAACTATATTTCCAGGATGCCATCAGTAGTCACAAGCCTGGTGCCTAGAAAAAAGTGAATGATCTCTTTTTTGTTTTTTGATGTAGCTAGTTTATTAAGAGATTGGCAGCTTCAATGGCAGTCCAGGTAAGGGATAGGCAGCAAGATGCAGGTGTAGGTTGAGTGAAGAAAAAAGGCAGACAGGAACAAGTGCAGGTTCAGGAGAGGGAAAATGCAGCCAGATACAGTTGTAGGCTCGGGAGGGAAAGGCAACTAGGTGCAAATGTAGGCTTGAGGTAGGGAAAAGGCAGCCAGGTGCAGGTCTAGGCTCAGGGGAAGGAAAAGGCAGTGAAGTGCAAGTGTAGGATCAGGGAAGGGAAAAGGCAGTCAGGTGCAGATGGTAGGATTATGTATTGATTGTTTTTTTCCCTCCAAAAAAGGGGTGTGGCGCATCTTCCCCACAACACGGCCAATGTTGTGTGTCCAGAACACCATTTTGCTATAATAAAATCAGCATAATGATTACACATGAAAACTGAAAGTAATAGAAACACAAGCTTACAGAATTAACCCAGCATATCAAATACATTGCATACAGTGGAAATCATTACAAATTAGTATAAAAAGTCATATCTGATTGACTTGCTATTGTAGTTCGCCCTCAGGTGACAAAGAAGGCTGCAAATTTTTTTACGAATAGAGGAAACCTGGTTTGTTACCCAGGCAAAAGGCAGGTATGTGCATTTAAAAAGCTAATTTAACATGTCATCTAGATCATATCCCTTCCCTATCGGGAAGATAGTTGTGTAATACAAATGTTGCCTTTAAAACCCAGTCAACATTTTCACAACATTGTTCACAAGAATACGACACACACATTGCACATATCTGCTTTGCATTGTCCCATCTCCGTCAGTTTAATATAAAACCAAATATAATACAAAAGGGGTGGCAGGGTGAGAAACTTTCTCCTGCACCCTGTCTGATCTAATGATCCCACCACATCCTCTTTCTGACCTCCCTCACCTCCACCTCCTTAACCCAACTCTGCTTACTTCCCAAACAAAATTATTAACCCTATCCTGTCTGCCCAGTCATACCAACTATGCTCTCTTGCCTTGCACGCTACAGGCCTAGAATTACTGTTGCTGACCCTGCGATTGTATGTTGACTGGACCAACCTTTTGCCTGTGACCCTGACTCTGCTTCATTTTTTCCCTTGGATACCTGGTCTAGTGGACTAAATACCTGTGTATGACCTTTGGTTCTGTATTCTCGACTTGCCTGGAATTTTTTGTACTGCATTATCTGTGGTGTGGGCTCCTGGTCCTCTGGCAGTCCTTTCTTAGGAGCCATTCCTTGTGCACAGAAGTCCTGGTGGCAAGCATGTGCTGGGACCATGCAACGAGCCTCCCAAGGCTGAGCAAGGGCTTGATATAGACGAAGATTGCGTGTTAGATTGGGGGACTGGCGTCTGGTGAAATATCTTCAGTAAAGTTACCAATGTGGCATTTCTACAGAGATAATAAAAAAGTGATCAGTAAAGCACCTAGCACATGCAGATAACCTTTTGTGCCAAATGTTTAGTTACCCCTGTTGTATCGTTTAGAAGTGCCTGTGCATGAAGGGTGTTGTAAACTTTTTACTGGTCACTTAATCATGTCTCAGCTCTCTAGCAATCTCTGGATAGCAGCTGTAAACTTTATGAAGAAACAGAACTAGGCATTGATGCAACTGTATTTCTACCAGACAGGTTCCATTCAAAGCAGTGCAATACACATAAAAAATAAAACTATTTAGCAGAAGAATCAACAAAAAATAGTAGATGAGATTAGCTGGCTAGAATACAGAATGAACAGAGCAGTTGTAAATAGTAGATATATAGCTCTGGACATAAGGTTAACATGGTACAGCAATAGCAAGGTTTGTTTAGGAAGAAGTAATGAATTTAAATCAAAAGCAGGCAAAACTATCATAAGAATAATTATGTTTTTGTATCTGATAATTCTTGCAGAATCCACTACACTGTGCATACACATATGGTTTCTCTTTGCTTTTCTGGTCAGCAGTGCCTTGTTATTCTTTTAGTAAATGGCTGTTGGCATACAGGCACACTAGGAGTAATTAAATAAATATCTAAAAATAAAAATATATACAGCAGGTGTCAAGTCTGCAAAAAATAGTGGCAGCACATCATAACACATTTCTAAATTAGAAATTGTAAGATGACATCTGGTTGATTGCTGTAGGCTACTACAATTTATATTTTGTCGTCTTCTTCTTGCACTGATTTAGTAATACTCCAAAAAAAAGTAAATCTGCTAAAATTGGTAAAATATGTTATTGGTCATATTTACCTATTGGGCACACAGGGCCCTATAATGTAACATGCATTTTATGATCTCTATTTACAAAATAGTGAATCTGACATTCCCTAAAACATTTTCTTGGTGGAGATCAGTTATTGCCATTGAAACACATGGAACTGGAAGATTCCCCAAGAGGAAATGCTTCAGTGAATGTCAGGTTAAATGCTTTTTAAATAGACCTCTAAGCATATTGCATACTCTTATACTTGTATTCTGTTTCTATATTATACTGGTCTTAATAAAGCTTTTTTGATCATCAGGCAACCCCTTTCACTATCATATAGTACATATATAGACTATCTGCCAGTAACAAACTTACCCAATGAACCAACATTCCGAAATGCAGTGCACAGTACAGTATGGTTATAATAATGAGGGGACAGCCTATTTTTTTTTTTTTATTATAAGCACACTTCTGTTGCATTCTTTTCTCTTTAAGTGACTTAGACCTCAATCCAACTCTGTATGGTCCAGTGCTGAGTGGTATGCAAGGACATCCGACATTACAAAAGAAGCAATGTCTGATTTACCACTTATGTGTTGCGCTACAGTTCAGTGTACATGTTTCTGTTTAATTTTGTGAAATTACCCATTCAGTGCAATAAATAGAGTTAGCATTGCACAGAACAGCCACATGGGTGGCTGAGCATTGCAAAATAATGCAACAAGCTTTCTCTAGTGTGAACTGTCTCAGACAATATATTGTTGCTGTATAAACTAAAAGACAAGATAAGCATCCCCTTTTCTATACAAAGAAATACAGCTAAGCATTCCTTTCTTCTATAAAAAGAAAACCTGGGCAGACTTCTTGATTTATGAAAGAATCACCTCATTAGTATTTGAAAATTACAGTAGGGTGCGTGGCTTTGCAATGGTACCATGTGGACATGTTTTCACGGAGCTTCTGCATAAAGTCTGGCAATTTCAGCAGACTTACGGACCTCCCACAGCTCATGTCTGGTAGATGGAAAACCCCTGCACACTCCGCACCCTAGAAAAATCCCGGTCTCCGCTTGTTTATCCCGGCAAAGGGGACTAAGGAGTCGTCAGCTGGCTCTTCCAAGATGGCGCTGTATCATGTCTCCACCAATCGGGCAGCAGATTCCACAACACAGCAGGAGAGAAGTCCCCTGGACCTCTGGATTTATGGGCCTCCCAGGGCACTGGGGCATCTCAGTTTAACATAACTGGATCACAGATACAGGGTCCTGGTACTGCCACATACACTGAGGGGCATCAACTCTCACCTCTAGATGTGAATACCCTATTGAATAAGTTGTCCACTAAATCGGACATTGAAAATTTGTCCGCCAGGCTAGAAGGGGCTTTGCGCAAATATTTGGATGACATACACCTGTAAGCTACAGTTGTAGAAGCCAGAGTATCATCCATAGAGGAGTACTCTGCATCATTGCTTACATGCATGCAATCTATGGAAAATACCCAAAGATTATTACAGAATTCAATGGCCTACCTGATATTGCAGGTTGAAGACCAAGAAAATAGGCATCGCCATAACAACGTATGCATTAAGGGGTTACCTGAGGCAACTACAGGTCCTGACATAAAAGCTACAGTGACAGCAATATTGATGTGTTGCAGCCTGGTTTCATGGGACTGTAGATTTTGACGGTTCTCAGATTAATATTTTGCCTAATTTATTAAGCTCTACACTGCGTTAAGGCACGGTGATCTTTACACTGCGTGCCATGATCAAATACAGAAATATTTTGAATTTATGCGAACCGCCCCAACAGAAGATCCCCAACTGGCAAGAATTTTCCCCTTCCAAGATGATGCTGGATGCGAAAGCAATGCTCAGTCCCTCACAGGAGGTCCCCAACACACCACTCTATGATTGAGGATTTTCCATTTTTGGACTTGACCCTCTTCACCTGCTTGATCTGAGCTCATAATCATTCCTGTATCTGTAGGAAATCTACGTTCTATATTATTATGTACATTGTTTTAAAAACTTTATAACAGAAGACAATAACACAGCATCAATAGATATTTTAAACAGTATGAAAGTTGTTTACAAGGAATAGTTCCATATGAGAAAGTATAGAACAATAGTGTGCAGCTTTCAGAAAATAAAGGTTTGGAAATACTGTTGCTGATCAGATCACAAATAAACAATCCTAATATAATATGTCAAACTGTTACAGTTTTTTGGTGTTTATTTTTTAATACGAGCAAAACAATAATGGAACCAGTAAAACACACATGTTAAGTTAGGTAGGTGGGAAAGGGGGGGGGGGGGTGATATCCCATCCTGGAGACTGTAGTTTCTGAATAAATAAGAAAACTAAGATCAGAGGTACAGACCACCTTTACCTGTCCAGCTCACCTTACAGATAGTAGTTATTTATCTAATTAGTTTCATGGAAAATGAAGATTGTGCCATGTGGAATAGAGGGGAGGATGCCATGTGGAATAGGGGGAAGGATGCAAAATCTATTTGAATTCCACTGGGTCAAGAGTGTACTCCATATAATCAGACGGTTTATTAAAGAATCTGGTTACAGTATTGTCATCAGTCTCATTGGCCTCTAAGAGATCCTTGTAAAATAGCATATGTATTGAAGCAATTACAACTTCTTATCTAGGCTGTTGGATATCAATCCATTGTAGCATTATCGTCCTACGTGTTGCCAACAAACATAATGATATCTAATTTTTTATCCCTCATTGCAGAGGTTTGTCATATTCATCCCAGCATCCAAGGCTTAAGAAATATCACTATTTTCATTACATTAAAAATGTAGTGAAGGGTGTCTTCCCATAGCTTTTTAAAAGGGGCGCAATCCCATAAACAATGCCTGAGGGTAGCCACAAAGAAATCGCACCGCAGGCACTGTGTACTTCTAGACTGTCCTGTGGAATTGGATTGTGCTACTGGACAAAAAAAACTTTATACGCGCTGTGTAAAACTTTGAATTGCATTTCCTTCCAGATTTCATGTGGTGTTGTCTGTCTAATCCCGAGTTATCCCTGAACTATTTTATCAATGAAATCCTGGATATCAAAATCTCTCTGCCATTCACAAATGTTAGAACACGAGAGTGGTTTGAAATATAGCGTCTGCAGACGTGTATATAGATCCAAAATGGATGGCAGTGATACAACTAATAGGATGTCAAACCGGTCCTGATTGACCACCTTCTCAGGGTTAGATATCTGTGATTTACAAAACTTCAGAAATTGCAGGTAGTATATTAGGTGTGTTGCTGGTGGTGGCAAGACATATGTACGTTGTAAAGCGCTTAAATTGATTGGTCTAGGCATACTGGCATGAAAAAGCTTGCCTACTGCAGGTAAACACTTACTAGTCCACTTGCAGTAAATCATGTATTCCATCCATTGTGTGAACAGTGGGTTACCCCTGATCGGCAAATATTTCGATATAAAACATGGTAAATCAAGTTTACACCTAATTTCTCTCTAGGTAAGTATAGTGTCCTGTATTAGCATGTTGTGCTTCAGCTCCAAGGGTAGTTGAGAAATCTTACAATGAAGAAGTGCCTTCAGAATCCAAGGGTAAACTTGGTGTTTGAGTAGTAAGAAGTGTCTCCAAGCCAATGAGCTACATGTCTAAAATTTCTTGCCAAATTATAAGGTCTAACATTTAGAAAATTAACATCACCCTCCATTACAGGAACAAACAATTTATGTAAAGAATCCCTGGGTCTTTTGCCTTGCCACCTGAATTTAGTAAATTACTTATACAGTATTTTAATATTCGCATGTTTAAGTAACAACAGTATAGTCTGGAGTGGGTACAGTAATCTTGGAAAGGACATCATTTTATTTAAATGGCAACGCCCCATAAAAGACAACGCAAGTTTTTCCCATAAGTGTAATTCATGTTGTATTTTCTGAAATAAAGATGTATCTTAAACTAGTCAAAGGGAGGATCTCACTTTTCACAAAATTAATCTTTAGACCAGCAACTTCCCCAAACAATGTCAATATTGCTTGTATATTGGGAATATCCTGAGTGGGGTTTGGAGTGAATAACAAAATGTTGTACGCAAAAAATGCAGCTCTAAGTTCAGCATTGTGCATTTTAATACCATGCAGAGAATTGACAGTTTCTACATATCTTATCAATGGTTCAAAAGCTATATTGAACAGAAGGGGAGACAAGGGGCAACCTTGTCTTGTGCCCTGTCCCAATATTATGGGATCTGATAAGAAGCCTGGGGTGCTAACTCTTGCCTGGTCCAAATCAGACAGTGGGTGTTGCTTAGCTTATTCTAGTACTGTAAGAACTCCCTGAATATTCGTCAAAGCCAATCTGCCCTTTACAAATCCCACCTGTACAGGTGATTTAAGTGTCGGTAAGTATCTAGCCAATCTATCTGCTAGTATTTTAGAAAGTAATTTGGCATCAAAATTTATTAAGAGGTTAGATAACTGGAGTCCTTTCCCGTTTTCGGGATGACTTTGATATGTGATTCCTTCCTTCGGGTGGAGGTATGTACCTGTCTCCCACATTGTATTGTATACATTCCCTGAATCTTCAATAATGCCCTCCTTGAGGATCTTGTAATACTCAGCTGTTAGACCGTCAGGTCCTGGTCCTTTGCCATAACCAGGGAAGAAATTGCACCTCCTAACTCCTGTTCAGTAATATTTGCATTAAGGGCCTCCACTTGCTCGTCTGTTAAGGTAGGTAACAAAACCCTCTCAAAACAGCGTGCTGATGAAGATGGTGTCACTTGTTTAGTATATAAGATTTTGTAGAACTGTTCCAGAATAGCATTATTAGCCTTGGGTTTGGTCCTTAACTCCCCTGTAGATGCGAATAGTGCGGGAATATAAACCACTGAAAATGAGGGCATATCAGATTAACTAACAATTTCCTGGACTTATTCCCAAACCTATGAGGGCGTAAGTCCAGATGTTTTCTATAAAATTTTTTCTGTTTTTCAGATCTATCTTTTAACGATGCCCTAGCATCTAACCATAACTGTTTATTAACCAGGGAGGGACATTCCGTAAAAAGTCTTTGTGCCTGGAGTAAGTTGTTGAGGGCCTCCAAATATGCTACCCGAGCTGCAACATAGGAAATAATGCACTCTCATATATACACCTTGCTTGCCTCCCAAAAAAGAATAGGGTCATCCTTATGTTCCAAATTCGTGACTGTGTATGTTACCCATGCAGACTTGAGTTCACCCTGGAAAGCTGAGTGTTTGCTCATATAAGAGGGAACCACCACAGCCTCGAGTCACCTCTAGGTAAGGTATCTCGAGTCAAGACTATTGGTGCATGGTCTGAGAGTGTTATGGTCAAAGTTTCTGGCTTGTGTACAAGATTTAGAAGGGAATCAGTACAAAACAAACAGTCAATTCTAGATTGTGACATGTGTGCATGGGGAAAAAAAAGGTATATTGCCTTTTAAGTGGAAATTGGTAGTGCCAACAATCATTTGGGTGGGTAGTCTGCGCATATTCAGCTAACAAAGTACCGATGATAGTGGGTTATCTCTGGGTAGGGGGGTGCAGTAGGGCATCCCCCATCAAAATATTTTGGCCAGGGGGGCTATCCTCAGTTGCCTGTATAACAGTTTTGAAGTCTCCTCCTACTATTTTATGAGTAATAGGATCCTGAGTGATTCAATTGGTCACTTCCTGAAAAAAACTTCTCGAGGGGAAGTTGGGAGCATATATATTAAAAATCGACAATTCCTTATCTGGAAATCTCAGCGTGAGTCTGGATATCCTCCCCGTCTGATCTCTGGCAGAAGATAGCACCTCACACTGCAAATTTCTGTGTAGGAGGATAAGAACCATCACCACTCATGCAAATGAGT
Source organism: Pyxicephalus adspersus (assembly GCF_032062135.1). Classification (NCBI taxonomy): domain Eukaryota; kingdom Metazoa; phylum Chordata; class Amphibia; order Anura; family Pyxicephalidae; genus Pyxicephalus; species Pyxicephalus adspersus. Next base: position 48,851,807 of record NC_092859.1, read on the forward strand.
TTTCTAAAGATGCCCGATGTCTGCCCTAAAGCAAATCAAATGCCTCAGTACAGACATCCTCCTATTCGGTGACCGGAGTACGTACCAAGTAATAAAACAACCATTAGAAATACTAGGAGTATTACGTAAAAGATTTCTTAGATACCTAGGAGAACACCAGTCACCTTTTCTGAACCAAAGAAACGAGTGATCCCATACAAGTATCCAACAGGATTCCCAGACTGACAGATCCTCTAAATGCCCGTTGGCCGGGTAGGTAATAGAATGTTGGCAATCATCAAGTTGGTGGTTTTCCTTTGTAAGAAAAAAACAGAACTTAAGATCAGAAAAGAATGGCAAGGTAGGGTAGCAGGGAATGTAACAAAGTACGGTCAACAAAACAATAGGTTTAGGGGACCTCCCTTTTTCCTTATGGATGCCATGTAAACAAATACCACGGTGTATCGATCCACAACCGGTGAGTAAGGTACAGGATTATGTGCCTCTTTAGGCCTGTCCCATTGTAGAAACTGTAGAAGGTCTATAAAAAAACATAGAAGGAGGATATTCTCTATCTTCTTTTCATCCTAGATTTATCCCGTTGATGTTTATCGTGGGTGCAGGGAGTTTTAGCAGCTTGCTTAGATCTTCTGGAAGATGCGTTGGACGTCACAGAGATAGGTGAAACCGGAGCATTGTGTATTGTGTGCGTATCATTAACCCACCCCTCGGGTATGGTATCCTGCTGCGGTTGGCAGGAGGAAAGCTAATCACAAAATAATACCTCTGCTTTCTTATGGTTAGTAAACAAATGATTTGATCCTTGAAAATGGGAAGGTGAGTGGAACACACCTTTTGGAACAATTTCCTCCTTCAGGAAACCCCTGTGAAATAATCTGCAAAGATTAGGAGATTTGTGCCCTCTAGTGGAAGGTCGTGCTGATTTCTGTAGGATTGTAGTATGGCTGATCTGTCTGCATAGTCCCGATAACGGATAATAATAGGTCTTGCATTGTTATTGTCTTTATGTTGCAGGCCTAAGCGATAAACTCTATCCACCTGACAGGATTTAGATATCCCCATTGTGACGGGATAGATAGGATGGAAGAGCAGAGTTCAGAAAGTTTTCTGGTACTCCAATTATCGCTAGATTGTTTCTACGATCCCCAAAGGAATCCTAAATATGAACTGCAGCTGGCCTGCCACTGCATTGAAAAAGCGCCGCTACTACAATTCCAGGCATCATTCGCGTCTATAGACCAGCGGGGTCTCTGCCTATGCGTGGCCCCGCATTGGACTGTTTTATTGACGCAAATATTGCAGGGAATTTTAGTAGTGGCGCTTTTTCATTGATTGTGAAGCAAAACTTCTTTGTTTCCTTATGAAAAGGGTTTATATCTAATGAGAAGGAAAAGTATCCTTAATTGTTTCAATAAATTTCAAGGTTGGCTCACGACTTTGTCTAAGTTTTTATTTTGGCTCTTTGTGTATTTGAGTTTGACACCCCTGCTCTAGCTCATCAAGCTTATCTGTCAAGTCTCAATGCGTTTGCCTAAAGCAGCAATAGTGTCCTGAGCTTCAACAAACTGAAGTTTGTACTCAGCCAAGTTAAGCCTGTGGGAGTTGTCCCTCAACTCCTGCTTAAGGGATGATATTCCCTTACCTATGGCTGTGTCAATGGCATTTTGTAGTGTCGGACTCAGGAGTATTGCCACCGTGTCCGCAAATAATGCATGGTCCGAAACAGAGTGTGCCATGTCATCTGAGTTGGAAGTCAGGGCCTGTTGTGCCTGTGTAGAAGTGGCGTTGGCCATCTTGAAAGATTGGGCATGGCCTCCTGTTGGTGTTTCGTTGTGGTGGGACAATCATCTGGTGTTCATTCCAGAAATTTATCCATCCGGAGGAGTAGTGTAGATAGAGGAGCACTGGTCCCAATGTGTCAGACGTGAAGCAGGCGGGTGGCAGTAAAGATTTGAAGGGGAGCCTGCTATATCTGCTGCTACTCCTTGAGGCACTGGAACTGGAACTATATACATGTTTTGTGTTTTATGCAGGCTGGAAAAAGTGCAGTTTGATCTGTTAGGTGGCATTGACTCCTACTTAGTTTGTGTGGGAGGATAAGGTCACTCTAAACCAGAAGTCTGTATGCTTGCCTGATAAGGGTTTTTCTTCTTTTTAGTTTACTGTAGGTGGTCTCTGGATCGGGGGCTTCTCCTCGGGAGCATTGAGATTCCTGGGGGATGCCCTCCCATCTGGAGGATGTAATGAACGCTCTTTATTAAGAAGTGTTTTCTAAAAAGATATGCTATATTTGTTCATACTTATTATTATTGTCTAGGTCCTGCCTCATTTCTGTATCATAGCAGAGGCGGAGTGTGATGGAGCTCCACTCCAGCATTAGAGTGTTCCAATTCCCCTACATAGGACATCCTTATATGTTTAGGGACTTGTGGTTTATCCACTCTTAGTTTAAATAGTTCCCCCACCATCCCCATATTTGAATCCAACCCCCATCCATATATACCCCTTCTAAGCCCCATCAATTTTAAGTATTGGGTACTTGACTTTGTGTGACATTCATTTAGAGGTACAATGTCAAGTACAAAGGTGGTCTCCCTTAACCCCTTAAAGGGAATAAACATACTGGGGAAAAAAAACGCCTTACTACGGGACAAAAGGCACCTTTGGCCTTCTTGCATGAGACCCATTTTAGAATTCATAGGATTCCAAGATTGACAGATCACAACTATCAATGGGTGTACCATGGAGCTGCCACAGACTGCAGATCCAGGGAAATGACCAACCATGTGTCCCCATCTCTAACAGAAGCGGAAGGTGGAGACAAGTTTTGGAGGCTTAATGAAAGTCTGCTTCATGACCTGGTAGTTCTGGCTAACTTGAACAGCCAGCTACCACCGTATTTTTGTGAAAATATTACCTCTATCTCACGTCCAGCAACAATATGGGCTGCACATATAATGTTTGTTCGAGGCATTCTAATTAAGCATGGCGCACACCCTAAAAGAGAAAGGTGCTCAAATTCAAAAACCCTTGCAAGATATCCATACCCTAGAAATGACACATAAACAATTAGGGGTGAGAGATGTTGAGCTGCAACTATAGCATGCCCAAAAAAATTTAAAATGCGTATGTTTTGCAAAAGCCAAGGTACGCTTGCAAAATGTAGATGTTCTTTTTTCGAACTTGTAAATAGGTGTAGTAGAAATCTAGCTAATGCTTTGAGAGCAAAGAGAACAAGGATGTATGTCCCCAAAATTGGTGTCTCCAGGAACACCATCCATACCTGACCAGTGCAAGCAAAAGCTTGAAAGTCCTATAACTCCTGAAGAATTATCCTGGGCTATAGGTGCCTCAGCCACAGGGAAAGCCCTGGCTCCAGATAGTTTGACGTTGAAATTTTATAAAACTTTGAGCCAAGAGTACTCATAGATATTCTTGAGGCCCATTTATTATTATTCCAAAGGAAGAAAAAGACCCTCCATTGATATTTATACTCACTTTGGAATCACTTTTAAGGATGATAAGAGCTAACCCTAATATTCAGGGAATCCAGATTGCAGGACGTATGTGCAAAGCTGCAGCATTTGCGGATCATCTTTTATTTTATGTTACATCCCCAATTACATCAGTCCCCAAGCTTTTGAAAGAACTGGAGCATTATGGAGCGCTATTAAATTTAATAATAAATTTCCAGAAATCAGAAGCATTAAATGTATCCCTTCCAAAAGCCACACGTAGAGCTCAGAAAAATATGTTCTCTTTCTGATGGTCGTAGGAAAAAATTAAGTATCTGAGAGTTTTTATCTGCAGTGACCTTACAAAATTTTATCCCTTAAATTTTGTCTCTTTTTGGGGAATTTTAAACAAGATTTATTCCATTGGTGCAGTTAATTGCTCTCTTGGTTTGGACGCTATAACGCTAATAAGATGGTGTTATTACCAAATCTCCTGTATTTGATGCAAGTGCTCCCGATTAAAATTCCAGCACTGTTTTTTCGAAATTTGAGACCGATATCTGGGCGCAAAAAAACACCCAGGTTGAGTTTTTTTATAATTAATGTAACGAAAAAACAAGGAAGAGTGGGAGTACCTGACCATTGCTTTATATTAGGTCACAGTACATTTAGGCAGGATAATAGATGGTTTAGATATGCAGATTTTAATAAAATTGTGCAATCAACTGCGGAGATACCCCTGACAGCATTACCTTGGAATTGGACTTGAATATCTTCCCCTGTTCGTGGTCATCCCACAATAGGGGCTAATCAGGTAAACTTTTTTCTGCTTGGCCTACATTGATGGAAATGGTTTCAGATCCAGTCTTTGCTGAGTTCGGTTTCTGGCGTATATGCCAGCTTACATCATTATTTGCATTACCTTCTGAGATTAGATTGTTTTTGGAAGACATTCACAGATTTTGAGTCTCTCTGTACTGTGCAGGGTCAAATTTGGATTCTTACTTCACATCTGTACTCAATTCTGATTGCCCCAGAACCAGAATTTGTCCCCTCCCCCCCTTTGTTAAAAATGGCCCAAGATCTTAATAAAGATCTTTCCCCCGACCAATGTGACTAATTATTTTTATTTGCTCAATCATCTTTGGTTAGCTCGACATACCAAGAGACAGGTAATAAATTCCTTTAGGTGCGCGCGCCCCTTATGGGAATACAATACAAACACAATTTGAGGCTGGGTTTTTTCTTCTGAATCATACCTCTATTCCAAGAAATATTTATTGCAGATCCCTTTTGATAAGGTTAGTGGATGCAGCCAGATGTGGTGACAATCTGGGACCCCACGAATTGCCCAATGGTTTGACCATGTTAATGAAGAAGACCTAATGGCATCACTTAAAGACACTAAGGAAATTACAAACTGGAGATGGTTCTACTGGACCTCATTCCGTAAATCCTCCAATTGCTTGATGGTAGCACAAATGGATCCTTGATTGTATTTCTGGCCCCATACTTCCCTAAGTCAGACAGTGTTAATTTTTACCTTGTACTGTGTTTTCATCTAATTCTCATGTCCCCGATCAAGAACCCACTCCCCCCTCCCCTATTGCCCTCCAGATTCCTATCATGCCCAGTAACATAAACATATACATATACATTGCTAGTGGCCTACAGTTAGACCGAAAGCAATATAAAGAATATATAGATTACATATATCAAATTACATATTATGAGTAGATACTTGGTACTAATAATACATAGATATTGTAAATGAGGTATATACATTGATGTATATAGTGTGTGTTGGGTATTCTGGTGACATATAAGAGGGATGTTACTTCTAAATATGCAAAATAGTAAATGGGCTCCTGATCTCGTAAATTAAAATATCAAAATAGATTTGGTAGTTTAAGCAATATAGGTGTGGGTGTAAAAATAGATAAAAAAGGGTGCCGAATTGGCTTACTTACATTTAGGTGACCAGTAATGTTAATCACATAAATCACCATAGTAGATGCAGTATATTTGGCAGTGGAAAAGTACTCATGGTAATGAAAAACAGTAATAGTGGTAAAAGTCAATTTGAATGCATATAGTAATGCTGGAGCAGTCATTTAATGTATAAATATACATACCCCTGAGATGTAGTTTAAGTAAGTGAACTAGGTTAAAACCAATTAATCCACGTTGTGGATGAAAACATACAATGCTTTTTAAAAGGCCATCTGTATTGCATGGAATAAGGTTGTGAGTATATAGTAGTATTCCAAGACCTAAAGGGATTGATGGAAAATCTAAAAACTATATAAAACTATATAAAAAAGGTCAGGACGGATCTTTCTTTCTTAAAAATGCCTTTAGGCTATTTGTATAGTTTCCTATATCCAGAAATGCCAATGGTCCCAGCCAGTGACCGATTGCTTTGGATGACAGACAAATGAGTAAACTACTAATATGACTGTGAATAAAGGTCCTGACAGTGCAGCTTGTGCAACTAGCTGTGGTCTTCATCAAGCTGTGTCTTTCTGTATCCCACCTTTCCTTCTTATACCTGAGCTAAAGTATCCACTCAGTTTACCCCTTGTGTATCATCATTAAGTTATATCTGAGGGCACAGCTTCATAATAATATAAAGTGAGTTTCTTCTCTCTGGAAATTTTTTTTTATTTCTATTGGATTTTCTCAACTTCCCAAAAGGAGGTTCCTTTCAGAATATTAATATGAACTTCCTTGTACAGTCTTGACAGTGGATGTTTCTTATTGCCACCAAGAATATTCTTTATACGATATGTTCACAGATACATGCTTTCAGTTCTCTTTTGGGCTGTCCAACATTGCTTTTTGCAGGGCCATTCTAAAAGGTACAATGCTTGCTTGGTATTACAAGTTAGGAGTTCTTTAATGCTAAAACTTTTCAGCATGTTGAAATGAGATTGCAGTTGTGATCCAAAGGAGGTGACAGAGCAGTAAACAGTTGGAGTTGGGCTTTAATAATGTATTATTGTATTAGATGATTTGGTCATTTTAGCATTTCATTTAGATAACCTTGCACTTTGAAGTAAAAATAGAAACCTTCTAAAACTAAACTTCCAAAATGGTACAGAATGAGTAACAAAGATCTAATTTTAAAAATTAGCAATTAAAAGTATGAGCAATTGATACTCGGAAAAGTTTGAAAAAAACAATCACTAAAAATAGAAAGGAAATGGTCTAACACACTGTTCAATTACTGAAAATGTTCTGGCATCTCTGCTGTCTCTTATAGTGTCAAAAATCAGTAGGGTATTCATTTCTATTCCAGATCTCCGCAGTGGCAAGTTGTCTATAAATTGTCTGCCAAATCTGTAGTAATAACATGAGATACTGGGTAAAAAAGCTGAATATCAGCTGAGCCGTGTCTGAGATTTTGAAAAGTTTGACCTCGGAATTAAACTACACATAGGGCCTGAATAAATAAAGGCTGGGCATAGACCGGATGGACTATCAATAGAGAACCTGGGTTATACAGCAAACCTGCAATGCATCTGGTTCAGAATTGAAAACATTTGCCATTCAATAGAAAATGGTGTTTAAGAAATCTGTTCCAGGTTTGCTGGATCACCCATGATAGTCCATCTTCTCCAGTCCTAAAGAGCTTTAATAAATCAGGCAACTTCCTAACAAAACAATTAGTAGCAACTAGTTGGGGTGGTCATATTTAAACAGATATAAAATAAATCCTTTCTCATCTCACATACTAACAACAGTTTAGCTGTGAATGTGTAATGCCAGTGTACTGAACTTAGTAACTATCAACATCAAAGCTGCCAAGAAAAAAAATTCTTCTGCTATGGTTCAGAGTATGGCTGGGGACACATAGGCAGAAATGTTACTTCTGACCAACTTGTTTTTTTTAATGGTGCTGCAACTATTGACTACGAGCTCCTTTCATCCTTGAATGCCAAACTCCTGTAGAGTGTCAAATCTCTGAATTGGATATAGCTGTACATAGCCCAATTCAATTCGTCAAAGGCTCCTTTCATAAGGAGGAAAGATAAAGGTTAACAAGTTCATTTGAGAAAGGCTATAGAGGGTAGGTTAGTGTAATGAAAACATTGAAAGTACAATGCAAACTTTGAAATGGTCAATGTACAGTGTGTTATTGCAGAAGTGTTCAAACATCATATATTGCTCATCTAACTGGATTTTTTATTATGCTCAAAGGCAAACTCTGTTTATACACATCTTACAGAAACAACCTAAATATATTTAAACACGTTTCAACCAAAAGAGAAATGTGGACATGACATTGGACATGACAACAGGCTCCTGTTGTGATATACAACACAACACCCCATTTACCACTATCCAGGAAATATCTAGTTGCACTGTTTACAGTATTCAGCTGTTAAATAGTTGTGTGTCATATCTGTAATTTGTTTTGTTCCTTTCTAAATTGGTTTTTTTGATCGATGGTTTTGTGGTTGTTCATTTATTGCTGTGCTGTAGATAAAGCTGGTAGTGATAACATTATTTAATTCACACTACTGTGTGTTGTGGTGGTCTGCATTAGAACAATGCAGTTTGTGTACAGTTTTCAATCTGTCCTGGTACATAGGCAGTTCTTTCAACAAATAGGCCACTTTGATGCAACATGCGTTTAATGCATATTAAGAAGCATGCAAGGACATTTTTAAGGTTATGTGTACTTTTACACAACTTTTTTTAACTCTGGCTAAAATAAAACCCCCCACCGCATCTACAAATACATACCTACCCAAACACCACAGTCTCGTCCTCTTAAATTCTATATCTCCAAGGTATTCATTACCTCTAAATGTACATAGACCATCAACTGTATCATTTGATGGGTTTATGTAAATCTATGCAGAATGAGTGTGCAGATACCACACATAAAATGTGTATGTACTTTGATAAAACTGTATATGGGCTTATATTAACCACCCAGCACCCTCTGACTGACTGCTGGCCAGAAAAATGACTGCTGACTGAAATAAAACCTTTACCTCACTTTTACTCACCTAAAGCTGTCATTACATGATACCCCAGCCCAATGTTCTGTCTCTGTGATCTTCCTGGTCAGGTCTCCTTTGCACTGTCTGATTTGGACACTTACTATTGGTTTTCAGTGGTGTCTATGAATCGCAGACTTCAAGCAGTTGCATTCAAATAGATTCAACTAAGTACTAAACATGACTTCTTTATTATATCTACCATTATTTTGTCCTAAATATTATGGTGCTCTGAAATGAGGGGCACTATGTAAAAAAGTGTTGTAAATGGTGAAACTAAAATCTATGCAAACAACTTTAAAATAAAAACTGGGATATACCCTTAAAACATGTCTGAATTATTTGATTTAAACAGTGATTTCACAGTGAGGAGCAGAGGAATTAATTAAAAGAAACATGTGTCCCAAACATTATAGAGGGCACTGCACCTATCATTTAAATCAGCAGTCGCCAATCTTCTTTGCCCCACGAACCACTAAAATTACCGGTTCCTGACCGTACGTGGTGGGGAGCCGGTTGTCACTCGGGGGTGCACTGATCAAAGCTGCAGATCCCCAAAATCTTCTTGCGGAACACCAGTGGTCCGCGGACCAATGGTTGGCGACCGCTGATTTAAATGGTGGTGTTATAAAGACATTTAGTCATGTAGTTTTCATATTTTGTCACTATAAACAATTTACATCCTGTGCAGTTCATTTCTGTCCAGTTTTTTATGTCTAAAAGCGGTACATTGTTTTTTATGAAAATGTATTTTACAGTATAATATAATAGTATGAGTAAAATAAAGTTTGAAACACAAAATCATGTCAAAATAATAAATTTAATAAATAAATAAAAAATATACAAAATGAATATTATACTGTAAAATAAATGTTAATGAAAGGCAATGTACTGCTTTTACAAATCCACTGTATTGCATTCAATACAGTTATTTTGTATTGAATGCAATACAAATAGATTTGAAATTCCCGCCATGGCCTGAACAGAACGTCTGTACGCACCGACGTCACCGGGATCTCCCAGTGACTTATCGGATGCAGAGGATGCCGGCCGGATGAGGCGAGAAGACAGGGATCACGGAGAAGGACGCCGGGGGATCATGTAAGGCTCTATTTACCATTGTTTTCTATTGTTTTAGCTACCCCGAGTGTGACTCGGGGTTACCGCTTTCAGCATCTTTTTTCTACCCTGAGTCACACTCGGGATTACCGTTTAGGGGGTTAAAGCATACATAAACCCTTATATTTAAAGAGAAAATGTTATAATTTTTTTATTTTTTAAGTTCAACATCTTTTCTAAAAAAAGAAGTGCAGCACCTCCCCTTTCAGTCTTATCATGAATGGGAGTGCAGAACCTCCTGAGATACCTACATCATGCATCCCAGGAGGCTCTGGGTGCTCATTCTGCTCATGTTCTAATGTCTGACATGCGCAGAAGGGGCATCCCACGCATGCGCAGTGAAATTATCTCTCTTTTTTTCTCCTTTACACCTGCACAGTGCAAGATCAGGTGACGTTCCAAGAAGACCGAGGAAGAAAACGGAAGTAGAGAATTAGGATGGCGAGGAGGAATTACAGGATGACTGGATCAGATCGCGGAAGGACCAGTGCCATCAAGGGACCTGCAGGATTAAAGGTAAATGTAATTTTTTTTGTTTTCCATTTAGTTCCGCTTTAACCCCTCTAGCGGTATTTCCAAGTGTTACTCAGGTAATCCCCGGTAATCTCAGGCACACTAATGTGACGTTGATGCATGCGCTGGTGTGGAGGGGCGGTTCGGTGAGAAAATTCAAATCATTTTGTTTTGGATTCAATACAAAATAGCTGTATTGAGTCCAATAACAAGAAATACTCATATAATATATATAATTATATTATTTATATATTATACATGCTACTGTACACTTACATTACATGTTTAAATATTTTTTTTTTTTTTCTAACATTTTGTGTTTTGTTATTTAAAGTTTATTAACAAATGTATTAAATTTAATAAATATTATTAGTTATGCCTAAGAAATATAGTGTAATGCACCTGGGCACACAAACCACAACCAACTCCAGATATCCTTTTATCACGTTTTATTATTGTCATAAAACAAGACAAGGGTTAAGTCCGATAAGCATAGTACAGGAGGGTAAGGCAAAGGCAGGTCAGGAACAATCCGTGGTCAGGGCAGGCAGAGTTCAGGCAAGAGTCAGGTTTCATACCAGGTTGCTATGGAAATGACAACAGGATTAGCATAAACCAACACAAGGACGCACCCAAGCACACTGTGTTCACAGAGGCTTATAGTGGGGAATGGTGGTCAGGACAGGTTCTCCTTAAATGGCCTGACTGACCAATGGCCTTGCACCACCTGGCGCCATTTGATTGGAGGTTAACTGAATCCCCTGCGGCCAATCGAATTCAAACTAACTATGTCCCACCCCGCGGCGAGGCAGCCGAGTGCCACGTCCTCGGGGGGTACAAGAGGCAAGCATGGTAGCGTGCGCACCTCTTCCCACGGCACCCCTGGGACGTGCACTACTTTGCACATCCAAAGGAGTGCTGAGAACAGGAGTTTCTGTAACCACATCCATAGAGATGCAAGGGATGCCGCCTGGCCGAACAGTAGTTTAGCCAGGACGGATCCCTCCGCCTGCAGAGAGAGACATGCTGCGAGCAGAGCAGCAGCCTCGACCATGCTGCCTGCTGCAGTGGCGTCTCCCTCTGCGGCTTGGATCCCCAGGGACGCCGCGGGCTCGCAGGACGGGTAAGTTCCTTACATATAGCCTCCAATGAATAATACATTTCCATGCAAAAAAATTGCACCGCTTTTTGCATGGAAATTTGGACCGAATTAGAGCGCTAGGGGGGTTTAACATTGGTGACAAAGAATGAATTTAACACTTCTGTTTCAGCTAAAAAAGTTTTAAGCTGGTCCTTTACCACAACAAATGTATTTCTAGGATGAGGCAATAGTCATCCTATCCTTGCAAGGAGGAATACTGTTGCCTAACCCCCCTAGCGGTAATCCCGAGTGTAAGAGCCGGTAATCCCGGCTTTTACTTGCAAAAAGCGGTAATCCTGAGTCACACTCGGGGTAACTTTAAGAGCCCCCCTTACATTTGCCCCACGCTCCAGCGGCGATCCGATGGTCCTGGTGTGATGCCCGGGCGCCGGTCCGTCGGGGGGTGTGGCCGGGCGGGAAATTTAAAAGCAGATTACTGAGTAATCTGCTTTTAAAAAGCACCCGGGTCCCGGCCACGCTGGGGTCTGGGGTCTGGGGTCACCCCCCAGAATTTGCTATTGCTGCTGCCATCTGCAGTGAGATGTGAAGCACAATGCAGAAATCCTGCATTGTGCTTTGCATCTCTCTAGAGATGTGAGCAGCAGCAGCTCCAGTCTGTGTGCCTGTGTGAGGCAGGGCAGGGAAATCCCCACTCACATCACCCCGGAGGATGAGTCATCTTCTGGGTGATGCGAGTGGTGATGTATTGGGGGGTGTGTCTGGGAGGGAAATTTAAAAGCAGATTACAATGTAATCTGCTTTTAAATGGTTTTTACAGTACAAAAACACCACACAACATGAAATAAAAATAAAAGTACATTTTGAATTTTATATTTTATTTTAAGATTACATTGTTGTCTATTATTTCATTATTTTTTAAAATTATTTATAATTATGTATTATATTATAAATTATGATTATAATATATTAAATAAATATAATTATCATACCCGGGAGGTAATCCTAAGAATTACAGGCCTACAATATAAACAAAAATTTCTATGCAAAAAAAAATAGGATCACTTTTTGCATCAAAAAACTGACAGAATTAGAACGCTAGGGGGGTTAATGGGGTTTATTTGCTAAAGGGGGTTCAGGCCATAAACCTAGTAAAGTGAAATATAACTTTAAAAGGGATAACTCAGTTCAGTAATCGAGGTGAAGCTTTGCTGAGATTCTTGAGAATGGGTGTTCCTTTAAACACCTTAGTATTATAATATAAACAGATACTGACTTCTTAACGTTTTAGTTGATTTTCAAGAACCATGAATTCTAAGTTAAATGACTAAAGGTGCTGAAGAGAATATGTCTTTAACACACCATTATAGCCTACCACTGTCTTACTTAATAGCCACAGCAATGTATTGAAGAAATAGGGACACAAAAAAGTATATGTCCTTCAAGCTGTATTTTTTCACAGTTGCAACACTAACCACCTGGACTTACAATTATTAATTATTTAAATAAAAAATAAGTGCAAGAATTCCATATAGGAAATAAAATGGTAGCTATAAATATCAGAAGAACCCCATGGTGCTTACAAATAACACATGCACTGTCCTACCAACTTTGAAATCAATAATCACACCTTAATAACAGTGTGAAGTCAGCAGGAAACAAGCCTACACTTTTAGCACAGTAAATATAGAACACAATATGCGGACTACAAGAAAATTCATACTTACAGGGAATTTCAATGAAGTGTATTGTATGCCTCAGTAATCATTCTACATATTTATTATATATTTGTTAATAAATAGAAGGGTTCCGTTGGTAATTAAACTAGTTTAAATATAAAAGTTCTGACTTTATTGTCTAATTTTTGTTTTTTTTTTTGATTTTAGAACCACAAGTAAGAGATTTTTCTGGGGTTTTTTTGCCTGTCTTCTAGGGTGTTCTAGGGAGATTTAGTTTCAATATTGATTGGTAAATCCAAAATTTAAAGGAAATTTTTCCGTAGGAAAACCTGTTCCTGTAACAGCTGAAGGGGGGAGTTGAAGGTTTGATGTGCTATCAGCAATGGTGGGCAAAAATGAGTCCAAACAGAAAAAGGAATAAAAACACAGATGAAAGAAACCAGTAGCCTAATCAACAATTTTTCAGTGCTTCATATCCTGTTTCACATTCATTGCAACACAAAATTTCTGGCAAGGAAATTCATTCTTGCTCAAAGTGCTTCCAAATAACTATAAGGGTATTGATTTTCATCAGAACGTAAAGCCAATCCAGGTAAATTATTCTGAGTTTAGGTATACCGGGAAGCAGCAATTCTAGTTGAATTCTCTTAAGTAAACTGGAAAAGCTTAGCTGCTTACGGACAATTTGCAGAGTGTGCAGTGGTGCCCCAAAATGGAATCCTTCTATATGGAGCACTTTACATCACTGCTATAATAAAGAAGTAGAGCACTTCCTTATTAGGATGGCACCTAAAAACTGTCCATGATTCAGAGGGGTTGTTTCTTCTGGGGCCACATTATTTTATCCCTTTTTAGTTTTCCTTTTTTTGGTTTGGTATTTTAACTTCTGTAATAAATATATTGTTTAGCTACCAAGGTGTTACTGAATTTTGACATGCCACAATGTAGTGGTGAAAAAAATTACTTTGGGTTAACCAAAAATGTTTAGCTTAATAATTATTTGTGATCTTCATAACTGCAGATTTAGCACAAATGTATTATTATGCTTAAACACTTTGTGATTAAAAGGTGTTTGTCTTTTATATCCCAGAAAGTTTTTAGATATGTTTATGCTATGTAATTGGTGGTATATGGGGTGAGAATAAAATCCCAATTAGAAATGACAATGACAAAATATTTTGCAACAAATTGCAAAAAGTTCTACTAAGCTGGGTAGAATTTTTTCTGGATTGCATTAGCACTTTACCACATGATTGTACTAGTTAACTTATGCTGTTTTTAAAACCTTTCACAGTTTTAATTAAGAATACATAACACTGCTACAAAATTGTTGACATTTGCAAAAAAAGTAATTATTTCTCTCCTAACTGAAATGTATTGACCTTTCTGGGCATTCTCCTTCCACAACTAGCCTTAAAGATGAATTATACTGTCATATTATGTCAACTACTATTACTGAATTTATTCTAAAGAATGCTAATTGCCTGAATGTAAGCCGATCTTTTTGCTTCAGTAGTTTCAGTCATACACCCGAAAGTGTACTCATAATCATGTCCCAAGTTGAGGCAATTTGTGGAACACCTGAGCTGCATGCTCCTTCTGGATCAGTGATTCAGAAGGTAAAGGATATAACCACCAAGCAGTAATTTTAGAACCAGGTAGAACAATGGCAGCATACTCTACATATTATCTCAGTATATGTCACAGTTAGAGACCCAAGCGTCTTCTAAGACAAATATTTTATTCTGAGGAGATGTTACACCTGAGTATGTAAGTGTTTTGCTGCTGATCATTGAATCCATCTGTGTTGTGGTGCTAATTACAGAAGTGGTATGTGCTTAGCATATAGAGGCTGAAAGGTTTAGCACTACCTTACTAGATCTTTGTTCTGCTAACAACCACTTATCATTTTAGCATACTAATGCAACAATTTAATATTTGACGGATGCCTAATATTGAAGTAATATGGAAATAATAATATGGGAAGTAAACCCAAAACTAACCGAAAACAATAAATTCACACTTACCTTCAATCCTGCAGATCAGTCTGTCCATCGGGAGGTTTCTTCCATCGGGTCCCGATTCATTCCGGTATTCGTCTTCGGCCCGGTGCAGAGGGAGCTCCAGGCACCACCATCTCCTCTCTTCTTCTTCCTGCTTCAACCGATCTCGCACTGTGCAGGTGCGAGATCAGGTGACATACATGGGGAAAAACAAATCAGCAGCTTTTTTCTCTATTAATGAAAGGGGAATGCAGAAGGATCAGCCAAAAGCCTCCCGGGATGTGTGACGTAGGTATTCAGGGAGGCTCAAATGCAGGTTTTAACAGACAAGGTAGATGACTTGGAGAATAGATCTCAATGTAATAATTTAGGTTTTGTAGGCATACCCGAGTCTATTAAACCCAACATGTTACCACAGTACTATGCCTCAACCATACTGGAGCTATTGGGCTTGGATCATATGTGCAGAGTTGAACAGGCTCATAGGCTAGAACCCCTTACCAAAGACCAGAAAGGCCTACGCCCAGTGATTGTCAAGTACCTGGATTATGCTGACAAGTCCAAATTACTCCCGGCTTTCCGCACCCTCGCCACAGAAAGTGCTCGCCTTCTCATTTTTGCTGACTATTCAGCTAAAGTTGCTCGCAAACGTAAGCTTTTTCAACCTGTTTGCACCTCCCTGTTCAAGTGGAAAATAAGATTAACATTGGCATACCCGACACTTTTCACCTATACCTATCATTCCTTTACAGATGTGGAAGATGCTGCAGAGTTCCTCAACAGCCATCCTCTTGAGCGGAATATAGGTATCTCAGGAAATATTTCTTCATCACATAGCACAATTTCTTCCCCAAAAGGGAGAATTTTTTATTGGATGATTCCTCTTCCTCTCAACCCCCAAAATCTTATCCTATTGCTGTGATTAAAAAATCGCTTGATCCCAAAAAGGACAAGCAGCAAAGCAAGAGTGCTGCGTTGCTTTTTACCTTGCTACCTTGGGTGTTTACATGGTGTACGTAGCGTTTTGTCACTGTAGGGTTTGCAATTGTGTCCCTTCGATGATAAAAGCTCTACTACAGCTTATCTCATCCATAAGTCACCATCACCAATTGTTTACCTTAATGTTTATTGCACTATTTTCTTAGTATTTTCTGCCCACACAATGGTTGTTTCAGCACTCGAGTTATAATTTTATTTTGTGCCAGGTATTTCATGTTCAGGAATATAACATCACATGAGAATATTATCATAAAATGTAAAGGGGTTGCACTCCCCTAATAAACATATGGCGATTTTACGCCACCTTAGGAAACTTAAAGCAGACATAGCACTGCTTCAGGAGTTGGAAGTCATTAAAAGTGTGTTAAATAAAATGGTTTACAGAAAGGCCTTATATGCTGAACAAAATGATGACAAACATATCAACACAATTCAAACTGCTACATAGGGCATATAAAATCTTTAAAGTTCCCGAGGGATCGCAGCCAGCTGCCAGGCTTGATTTTTCTCGTCCTATGTGCAAAGCTCCAAGAGCCACATTAGTTCGTCAACTGTGGTCTTGCCCCTTGATTACCAGATACTGGCAAAGGATTTTGCAGTATATCTGTGAAATAACAGGATACTTCATCCCTGCCAGCCCTAGTTTGTTTTTTTGGGTGTTGGGATGACCTATCAGAGGTAGTACAGGGCAAAAGTAGATGAGGATGGATCTACATATGACTTCTGACGGCTAGACTATCCCTACTTAGGGGTTGGATGAACCCCTTACCCCCCAAGTTGGAAGTCATTAAAAGTGTGTTAAATAAAATGGTTTACAGAAAGGTCTTATACGCTGAACAAAATGATGACAAACATATCAACAAATTTTTTGACAGGTGGTACCAAATTTATTCTTTACTCATTTACTACACTGGAATAAAAAGATCCTGGAACCCTTTTTACAGTCTACCTGGTATATATTGAATATATCTTCTAGATTGTTTATTAAAGTGTTTTTCCAGAAAGTTTGCTGATACTGTCTGTTGTACTACAGAGCTCTAAAATAGATTGTCGCTCTATGCTTCCCCTACCTTTTTCCCTTTTTCTTTAGTTTCAGGTTATGTCTGCTTGTTTATTTTGTTTATTCTGTCCAGTTTCTGTAACTTTCTGTTAATGCGATGTAAAACAACCCTTGTGTTTTGCTTTTTTTTTTTTTTACTGAGGTTGATGGGGTTGAATACAAAGTTTGGTATTGTTTTATTGTAAAATACAAATAAAAATTATTAAAAAAAAAGCAATCTTTAGTAGTTGCTAAATTTAGCTTCCTGAGGGAGCCTATTCCACATTTTCACAGACATTACAGTGAAGAATCCTGGATGGAATATGGACCATTTATATATTTATACAGGGTGATCATATCCCCCCTTAAAACATCTTTTCTCAAGGGAAAATAGATTCAGTTCAGCTAATCTCTCCCCATAGCTCAGTTCCTTCTTTCTTTTTATTAGTTTAGTTGCCCTTTTTTGTGAACTGCTGCCCAAAACTGAACTGCATACTCAAGGTGAAGTCTGACCAATGCTTTGTACAGGGGGAGTATTATTTCCCGATCTCTGCAGTTTAATTATTTTTCTAATCAAGAAAGTGCTTTGCTAGCTTTAGATATTGCAGCTTGGCATTGCATGCTAATTTTAAGTCTATGATCCATCAGAACCCCAAAATCATTTTCTATTTCTGACTCCCCCAAATATATTCCCCCCAGACAGTCTGAAGCATGCACGTTGTTAGCTCCCAAGTGCATAACTTTACATGTATCTATTTTAAATGTCTTTTGTCACTTGGCTGCCCAATCAAACAGTACATCCAGGTCTGCTTGTAGATTATAGACATCTTGTATGGACTTAATTCCTTTAAATAGTTTGGGGTCATCTGCATACACAGAAATTGTACTTTTAATCTCAAACTCTACATCATTTATAAAGATTTTAAACAGTAAAGGTCCAAACACTGAACCCTGGGGTACATGACTAATAACCTTAGACCATTCAGAATATGAATCATTAATCCCTGCTCTCTAGATGTGGTCTTTAGGCCAGTTCTCTATCTATTTACGGATTGACATTTCTAAATCTATTGACTCTAACTTGCATATTACCCATCTGTGGGGTACTGTGTCAAATGCTTTAGCAAAATCCAAGTACACTACATCTGCTATTCCACTGTCTACCTGTTTACTTACTTCTTCATAATAAAAGTAAATTTCTTTGACAACTTCCGTCTTTCTTGAAGGCATGCTGACTATCACTTATATTAATATTTTCTAGTAGAAACTCTAATATGTGGTTATTTATCAAACTCTCTAGGATCTTCTCAACTATTGGCCGTATGCCAATTCATTGGTACCATGCCAGTGATTAAAGAGTCTCTAAAAGTTAGAAACAATGGCTTTAAAATAACTGAGCTCAGTTCTTTGAGGACACGTGGATGTAATCCATCAGGTCCTGGTGCTTTGTCAACCTTCATTTTGCCCAGCTGTTTCTCAATCATATCAATTTTAAACCATGGTGGATCATTTAAGGCAGTGACATTGCTATTAGCAATTTGGACTCAGCCATTTTCCTTTGGGTGCATGCCCTATTATGCCCATTCTCAGCCTGCTGGTGCTGAGATTGTTCCTGACTGTGCTGGAAAATCTATGCCTAGGACAAGGGCTGAGAGAGGGCATTCGTCACACCTCCTCTACCTAACTACCCATTTTTAGCTTTGCAGTGTTTAACAAAAAGTGAAGAACAGACTAAGGTAAAAGTAAATTGTTTCAGCTTGATACTTTAGGATTCTAGGCTGTTATTGCCAGGAAATCATTATTGAAAATGTAGTGGTTTTGAGAAATCACTTAAATTCCAGCTTCCTTGCACAAATCTGTATGGATTCAAAGGCTGCCATTTCTGTCCTGTGTCTGAATGCTGTAGATAATTAGTCAAAATGGACATGCCCTTAGCGAATTTAGCAAGAATTTGTGATGCTCGGCAGAAATATATTGCTTTGTACAATTAGAAAATCTCTGTTCCTCCTTGGAGAGAAATTCCTTTTGAAGATGCACACTGTTTAGAAAAAAAATATTGTTTTTTTATGATTATTATGAATACATGAAATGTTTTCTTGACATTTCAAGGTAGCCATGCACTTTCTAATATGGTAGTTTCACATTCCCAAGAGTCATATTAACATTTTTAAGATAAATTTAGCTCTACCAGTTTGGCACATACACCCCACTTGTAAATTAAAACCATATTCATAGTCCCAGAATTTGGCAAGCCTACCTTTTATATCCACAAATTAATATTTCTCTTTGTGACCATGACAACAATACGTGTGTTAAAAATGACATTTTTATAATTGTCTTACATATAAAATTAAGAGGGGAATATCAGTATAAAAACATTGATAATCATTGACTCTTTAATAGGCTAGATATACTGTAGATTCTCTTACTTCTACCATAGTCATTAAGCCTGGATTTATACCACTTCTGTTTTACTTCCACCAGATACTGTAATAGCATTTAAGTAAGTGTTTTGCTTTGTGTTGATGTGCATTATCTCAATGTGATATTGTAATGATATTGAGATACTAACTGCATGTTTTTGAGTGTGGGAGGAAACCGGAGTACCCAGAGGAAACCCACACAAGCAAGGGGAGAACCTGCAAACTCCATGCAGATCCTGGCTGGGATTCAAACCTGGGACCTAGCGCTGCAAAGGCCAGGGTGCTAATTATGTCAGGGAGCCATCATGTCATTCCAAAGGTTTCCTACAAATAGCAAGTAATTATATCTAGGTATCACCAACCACATTATACAAAGGCATTTAAAAGCCCAAGGCTGTTTTGACTTATGGGTGCAACTCCTAAAGAGTGACTTTACCTTACAAGCCCTTCCAGTTATTCAGCCTTTGTGGAGTCTCACATTAATTTAATTTTGCACATGCCACATAAACTTTGGGCATATGTGCAAATATACTGTATTTACAAAACCTACAATAGGATGTTTTCTTGTGATGGTATTTTTAGTTTGCAGTGGAGGGGTTAAGGTTTAACAGAAATATGTCTAGGTTTTTTGGGAAGTTATTTTCTTGTGCTGTCACAAGAAACCCTCATAAGAAAGGAGTCTTAGCACTTTCAGACATTTTATTTAGCACATTCCT
The DNA here is from genome assembly GCF_032062135.1 of Pyxicephalus adspersus. Taxonomy (NCBI): domain Eukaryota; kingdom Metazoa; phylum Chordata; class Amphibia; order Anura; family Pyxicephalidae; genus Pyxicephalus; species Pyxicephalus adspersus. Next base: position 48,871,864 of record NC_092859.1, read on the forward strand.
AAATGGCTCACGTCCATGTCTCTCCCTTAGCTCCACAGCACAGATTGCTAGCTACCAACCTCAACTGTTTGCATCTTTCCCTCTTAAAGTTTCCAAAACTATAGGACATCCTTTGCCTTACCAAGCTGTACCAGTACAGAGACTACCTGCAATAAATAGAGTGCTATAACTTTGGGTTCTTTTCTCTGCTTTAGGTGAGGAGCATTCAGTCAATTTACCACATTTATCGTACATTTCTATCATTTAGTCTGATATTCTTGCTTTTTAATTAATTTGTTTTCTCATCTAGTAACCTGGCTATCATGGTCAAGCAATCATTTTTATGGCATTAGCAGTGTCTGCAAAGGGAACACACACACAGATAAATAGTTATCCCCTATGGCAACCACAAGACACCCAATTCATTTGGTATTGGTTGCTCTGAAGACAAATGTCTGGAAATTTAGGTCTCTATTAAAACCTTTACCAGATGAGAATACATATGGCACACCTTGCCAGTTTCTATCTTCAGCAATTGGCACCTAATAATCTTCAGGTTGATTAGTGTAAGAACCCACTTTTGGATTGGCAACTACTGGTTGGCAGTCTTTTTCACACTTGGGCACATTCACTGATTATTTATTTTGCAGCACCAAATATTTATTCTATTCCCTAGGTGATGAATGGATTTCTGCAATTTTCTTATCTTTACTCTGCCCTTTATTTTGGGAGGACTGTTTGCAGCCAGAGCATGCATGCCCTTGTCTATAAGCTGACCAGAAGTAGCTCATATTCAATTAGCAGAAGTTTTTACCATTTTTAACATTAAGTGGCTAACATTTTTGACTCCTTGGAGCTTTCAAAAGCGGTGAGCTGTATACTCAAAATTAGTCCACAGTGGAATAGATCTTTTTCAGTAAGAAACATTGTATGAAACAGTCCAGCTCACATTTGTTGTTTTATACATGGGTGTTTCCCCCAGCGTTTAACCTGAGGCTTTAAAAGCCCATTTTTTAAATTCCCATTAATTCCAATGGGCTAATCTATACCAGGACGTTTCTTTGAAGCATGTTTATGAGCGTTATCCATAATATTGCTTGCAACATTTAAAAAATTAAAACGCAGGGTTAACAATGGAAAACATCCCAAAACACGGGAAAACGCAGGTAAACACGTCCATTGATTTCAATAGGGTGTTTTACCGCGTTTATAAGCACTTGAAACGTAAACGCGTTAAAAATGCAGCATAGACGGTTTCAGAGTTTTAAAGGCAAACTTTAATACGCTAATAAAAATGCTTAAAAGCACATATAAACGCAGTAGGAACGTTAAATCAATTGAAGAGTTTACCCGCATTTTCTAGCGTTAACCCCGCGTTTTAATTTTTCTAACTTTGCAAGCAGCAATATATTTAACGCTCATAAACCTGCCCCAAGGATTAGATTAGCACTTTGGAATACATGGGAATTTCAATTTTGGGCTTTTAAAGCGTCAAGTTAAATGCTGGGGAAAACCTCCGTGGAGACTAAGCCTTACATCCCTAAATTTTGTTTCTCTTCAGTACTAGTCCTGAAGGGAAAAAATCTACTGAAGAATTTAGTAATTTAGAACAAATTAGACAATTCTAGTAACATTCCTGACATAAGGGAAAACTGTGACTCCAAGGCCAACATCGTCTTAGAAACATCCCTGTGGCTGAGCATGTGGAGAGAATCGTTTGATAACTCGATATTTTCAGGGCTTTGCTATTAGTGATGAGCAAAAATCTAAAAAAGCTAAAAGTTTTAGCTTGCTGAAAGTTTTGCAAAAACAAAATGTTCTTTATATAAATGCAAAATGAAATCAATAAGGATTATTTTAATTATTCCAATTTAAAGTTGTTTCTTCAGAAGTGCAATGATCTTAAAGTTTTGTGACTACGTGTTTTTGTAGCACAAAAACATACTAAAAAAAACAACAATTTAAGCAGATGGCACTGTGATGAGGTAATTGCTAAAACAACAGTTTTATGGTAGAAAGACCCCATACAATGTTGTCTCATTAGAGGGATTACTAGTTCTATGTTTGTTTTGTAGATGGTATCAACAGAAATTTCTTTAGACACATACAAAAAACAAAACTCAGCCTATTTCGGCCACATATTTCATAGAGAAGGCCTTGGCTCAGCCCTTATACTGTACTTGTGATGCCTCCCAGCCCTTTTATAATGGGCCAGGTATTCTGGCAAGTGGAATAGTGGGTCAGGTAGCCAAGCTGAAGACCCACTCAAACTTTTCCATCTGTCTTCCTCACCACTCATTACCTGAGGCCCAGGACCACTCCAGTGTGCATCTTCAGCACTACATATCAGCCTTCCATAACCTTACTAGTCATTTGTTGACCACACTCTGTCACAGTATACAAAAAATACATAGCACAATGTACATGTTGTTAATAAATCATAGGACACCCAGCCTCTCTGTTAAACTGGCCCTATCAGTCACTAGCCTTGACCTGTTGTCTGCACACTTACAGACTGCCACTTGCTTAGTTCAGCTAATAATCTCTGAATTTGCATAGTACAAGTTCACAAGGTAAATCTGCCTGCCTACTCAGTATAGTACTGTCTATGTAAGTCTATGTACACTGGTGCAATATTTGTCATTGGTAAGGATCTTTCGGAGTGGCTTCCCGCTGCACTCTCTCTCCCTTCACTTCTATTACGATTGTTTGTCATCCATTGTTCGTGGATCCGCCAGGACAGTCATTCCGCCGATGGATGGCGAGCGTTGTACACACATAAGATTCTCGTCTGATATCAGCCCTGAGCCAATTATCAGACGAGCGTGACACCTGGCTGCAGATTGTTTCTCATGTGGTGTACCAGTACACCTGATTGCCTTTCTAACTACACCTGGCCTAGCAATGCACCAGGCTATCTTTTTTTCTCATCTGGGCTACCAACACACCAACACAGCAAAACTAGGATATCTAGCTCCAAATACTCCCTGCTGCTACAGCGAAGGACTGAACCCCCATAAAAATCAAAACAAAATGTTCCATACTATCCTGGCTCCCTTGCATGCTGGGGATGACTGGATTGACTGAGACAACTATGCCGGAGTGACAGGTATTGCAATGTCTGCTGAAATTCCACTTGACGGTAAGATTGGCTTGTGGGGGGGGGGGGGCGCAGGCGGTTTGGATTCTATGGGAGCCAGACAGTTCTGATAGTTCTAGGTGTACTGTTGCGGAGAGGGAAAACTGTCCCATTCCACAGCCTTAATTATCCTTAAGTGACTTTGACTTCTGATCTTGCAAAGTGCTACTATGTCTAACTAGTTGACAAGGTTAGGAGTATGGTGGTACAAGACAGCAAGCCTAGGATGACAGAATTTTAGGGCCATATCTAGACCAAATGTAAAATATGGGCAGTCAACTCAGCATAAACCTGGTTTGCTGCCTCAAGATTGCTAAACATAATAGCAATATCCCTAAGGGCTTGTGTCATAATCACATTGCTGCTTTATGGAGTTTGATTTGTGTGACAATGAAATCAATGTTATCAACAAAATCCAGCAAAGGAATCCTGGGTATATCTCACTGGGACTTTGTAGGTTTGAGTGTTTTTTTCATGGCTGTTTAATGTCTGCAACCCAAACCATGTAAACTGGTTCTAGTATGGGACTGTCTGTAGTAAGAACAATATACTACAAGAAACCTATGGTGACAACCTTGATGTTTGATGTTCTCTGTAAAGCACTACAAAGGACATTATTAGATTAAAAGTAAAAATTATAAAAATAAATGTGTTTCAAATATTTTTATTTTAAAGAAATAATAATAATAAATAATAAAAAAATATTCAAAGCTACTTCCAGTACTATTGCCTTGATTCTTGGTAATCAGACGCCAGATAACTAGCAGTTCCAGCAATACCAGCAGCCAGGCAATCCTGAACCTCTGTTGGGTTCCCTGACACAAGTCCCTTGGCTCATCAGCAACATCCAGCAAGGACAGAGCACTACAAGTCCCAACAGTTCTCAGCAACTCTCAGCCATGGGAGCATGGCAAATCCCAGCAGTCCATAGCAGGTTTAGACATGGAACACACTACAGATCCCAGCAGTACTCACAGTATGTGTTCAGCTGTATCCTCAGATACTAAGCAGCCAGTCACCCCCTCAGATGAACCCTGCTGATCTGCCAGCCACAAGGGACAGGTATGGGGGGCCTGCTAGGATTTCTGTCTCCACTCTGTCCAGCATGCAGCCTGGAAGGTGGGATACATCAATGTGTCAGAATATATGTGTATAAACATGCCTATAGACCATATACCATCTCCATTATCTCCATCCAAAGGATCAAAGCCAGGGTGACACCTAAACTGGGAATGTGAGGGGGAATAAAGACATGCTGGGGGTTCACTGAGAGGGGATTTGGGGCTGTAGGAAGCCTCTTTCCTTCACACTCAGTACCACCACTGTCAGATTATAGCAGATAAAGGGAACTCTGGAGATCCCCAGCAGGAAGGCTTCCCTAGAATTTTTTTTTTTTTTGGAGGGGGTTACTGGGCTCCAAGGATGGGGGTGACAACAGGCTCCACAGATGGGTGACAACAGGCTCCACGAATAGGGGTGACAACGCAGATGAGGGTGACAACAGGCTGCTTTTTACCTTTTAACTAAACTTTATTACACAGGGTTACAGGAATGGTTTTAGACATAACAGGAGCACTTAGAAAATTAAGGCGTACCCAACTCAGAATTTTCACTTTACTGGAAAAGGTAGACGACCCCATTTATGTAAGGTATACATTCTGTTTGTTTTATTTTAAGTGCAACATCCCTAATTTTCAATCGCCTAGGCAATCGAGAATGAATGGGTCCTTCTGTGCAAGCCCGAGGAGCGCTTTCGTCAAAAGGGAAGCAATTTGCCGATCTCACTGTGCATGCAGTTTTTTCCCATCTATGTCACCCGGTTCCTGTGTCGGGTGATGTAATAAGAAGAACCCTGAAGAACAGTAAAAGATGGATACCGGGATGACGCGGGACCCGATGGAAGAGACCTCCAGACCGATTGTCTGCTCCGCAGGATTGAAGGTGTTTTTGTTTTGGGTGAGGTCCTCTTTAAGATGGGACTTTACAAGCACAGCATTATTACCATGGAAAGGTGCCTAGTCAAAAGGGAGCCCTGGGAGCCATTCAATTTTGATGAAAGGTCCACATGAAAAGAGATGACATGAATAATAACTTTTAATATTATTATAGCTCCTATTTGTCTGCACCAATCATAGCAATCCTTGTTAGTGTACACATATCTGAGCAGGTATAGTGGGCAGCCCTTACAGCAGTATGTAATATACATTAATATGGTGTTTCCAATGCCATGACTGAAAGGTTAGGAATCATCTTTGCAGGCATCATGCATGTGTTAATCTTTAGTGCTGCAGCAGTGTGTAGAATTTGCACTTTGACCCTGTAATCTGCATTCATCCTGAGACTCAGCCTTGCTGTATGTGTGTCCTCTCCCCCAGCACACAAGTGGAGAAGCTTGTATGAGCGGTGCAGAGGGGGGGATCTGCCGACACAAGACACGTACAGCGGATCCCATTTCTTAAATATTCATTCTCCCAGCCTGGCGGAATGTATCATTACACTCAATGTACCTGGTAGGGGGTGGGGGGCACAACGGGACTATTCCATTTGCAACAAAGAGAAGAGATTGAGGGGGGATCGGCAGCGATGTGTTCACCAAAGAAGCCAAATTTTGGAAACAATGCGTTTTACAGTTTAAGGTTTTTTCATCACAAAATGATCGTGTGGATATTCCTGCTTCATTCTATCATCCAATGGTAAGGGCGATCTGTTATGTTTAATTACTGTGTGTCTGTATGGTGGATCTGATGATCAGTGCTATCTGCAGAGCTATGTGTGCCTGATCCATACATTTATTTATTTATAATTATATATATACATTATAATATCCAAGTGCCAAGGAGAAACTATGTGCCAGTAATGGATTGTAATGGATGTGCCATTACCTGAGCTCCTGATAAATCAATCACCCAAGCTACACGTATGCACATCTGCAGATAGAAAGATGCATTGATATGGTCCAGGCTGCACACAACATGGCTGTGCAGGGAGATTTCATTGTAATTGTGCACTTTGATGATTGCATCCAGGCTCAGATGATGGAAATGAGTAGCCTGCTGTATAACACAAAGCATAGGAACATTTCAGCACAATAGACAGCTCTTAGGTTTACCTAGCTAGATAAGGGAGGCTGTGATGGTCCAGCAGCTAATTAAACACAATAGAAATGCTTCATTTACTTGCTTTATTAGGCAGAGATCTATGGAGGGCATTGCTGTGTATTCTATACATACACCTTTTTCCTGCATTGGCTATGAATCGTGCTGAAGCAGCAAACACCAATACTTGCCTAGGCAGAATGTGTAGCTGCATTATAATGCCAGGTCATTAATGTGCTGATCTCTTTTTTTTCACCTTCCTCTTGATGTGTTAATTAACACTGCCATGCACATTCCTTCAATTAATGTTTAAAATAGCCTATAGAGAAGAAGTAGGCTGTTGGTCACAGCATCATGTTGAATAGAAGAACACCAAGCTGCCATGTTGAAATGCTCTATTATGGAAATTATAACACCATTTCCAGTGGCTATCCAGCGGTGATGTTGTTATGTCTGGGCACAAGGATTGATCACGGTTATCTGCCATACAGAATAAACAGACAATAAAAGTTGGTCATTTACATTAGCTTATCAAGCATGTAGTATGAAATGGGGTTGCATTGCTTTGGAAGTGTGTGTGTTTTTTTTCAATCTAAACAAGAACTTGCTTCATTAACAGTGCTGATGTGTTTTTATATTTAGCACTCTGTAAATGGGAATTAGCTGTGTGGAGGTTGTAGCTAATACTTTGTTCTAATCTAGACAGTTTATTTGTCAAGCCTTGAATACAGCGTACACGAATGGTGTATTTAATGCATTTATATTTTGTGGGATTTCAAATTAAGGCATGTCTACTCCTCACAACCTACAATCTGAACTCATTCAGCAATCAGACCGGGATCAGCCAGAGTAAACACTGCCAGTAAAGTGCACTATTATTTTTCTGAGAAATTAGGTATAAATTTTTACATGTTATTTCATGAATATAAAGGAAACACGGACGTATGATCTATACATAGATGTGATACATCCATAGATAGTTAAGGCCTTTAGAAACATGAAATGGGTTTACTTTAAAATAAATTACATTTCTTAATAATGTATATGTAAAAAGGTAAAAATGTAATTATATAAACATAATGTTTCATGTATTTTATATTTTTCTTGATAATGTTTGGTATATTACAGATGAAGAATGTTTAGGTTTTTTTTTAATGAATCAGTACTGAGGACAATAATTTTAGCTAACTAGGCCTTCTTACATCTCACGTGTTCTGTACATATAACTACTATTGTCAGTTAACAATATGTTGGTTGATGCAGTCACCGTGCCACTGGTGGTTCACAGGTAAAAGTGCATGTATACTAAAACTTTTTTAGTTTTGCATAGAGTAGGTAAGGATTACGTGTCTCCTATGTTTCTAATGTTGTCTGTTTCAATTTTAAGTAGATTATTCCTTTTTTGTTTGTCCTGGTGACCATTGTTTCTGAGACAGAAAGTATTGGTCAATCCAATATTTTACAACAATCACTACCACAAGAGGTAAATATAAATCTTCCATTGAGGATACCTAATAGGATAAAAATATTCTAAAAAGAAAAGTCAGAATGGTAATTTTCTTTTATTTCCTGCCTCATTAATGCAACCACAAGTGAAAGAAAATCCCCTCAATAGGACACCAATAAGCTGTAAATTTTAACCCCTAATACTCTATCTAAAACAAAAAAAGTTATGCATACACAATTAGCTTTCCATGATGAATATTACCTTTTAGGATTGGCTGCAAAGTTTTATAGAGACGCAGTTCAATAAAGGACAAGTGAAAGTCTGATCTTCAGCATTAAACAACCTGATACCCAAACTGTGTTAATCAGGATTTAATCCAGAATAAACGGATATAAACTACTGATAATCTTGAATGATGGGGCTGTAAATTTACTCTGTTGAAAATGTCCATCTGCATCAGAAAATGTCCATCATATCCCAGTTTTTTTTTTAGACAGGGTAAGGTATAGGGGTTATTTAGTTAGATCTGGTCAGGAGGTCTGACTTTCCTATACACATGCTTGTGTTAGTTCAAGAATTAAAGTAAGTTACAGCCAGGCAACCTAAATTTTTAGAAGAAACCTAACTATTGCAACTTCAAGTTTTCTTTAACCCCCCTGGCGGTAACCCGAGTGTGTCTTGGGGCTAAATTTCATTACAAAAAGTGGTACCCCCGAGCCACACTAGGTGTTGGATTGAGGGCTTACCTGTTCCTCACGAGCCTGCGGTGTCCTCCAGCAATGCCAGCCCAGCATCTGTGTCCACTTGGTGATGCTCGGCCGGCATCTGCGTCCCCTGGCCTTGCATTCCGGCGTGTAAACATTGGAGACGCGAGGCTTGGGGATGCAGATGCTGGGCGTGCATGCGATGTGTGTCCGGGCGGCATGCGAGTATCAGGTGGTGGGACCAGCGTGAAGTTTAAAATTAGAAGTATTTTTAAATGTCAAATTCATTTCCCATGGCGTCTCCCCAAAGACAGCGTGTCTTGACATGAGAAAGTGGTAATTGCAACCGTACTGCAGGTGTGTACCCAGCCTAATGCGAACAAGGTCCAAGGCTGGTCTTGCTGGAGACAAAGCTTCTCTGTGGCCTTTAGTTTTTTGGAGCAGCATGTATTATGTTACACAGTATTTACTAATATTTTTGTTTTCACAACATAATATATAATATTTTAATGTGTTCTATAACAATATTTTTGTGTTCTGCAGGCCATCCCCCTGAAAAGTTTATCAGCATCTTATGAAACTTAGGCCCCTTTCCAACTGCTGTCAAAAACTGTGCAGTCAGCTCTTCCTAACTCCCTTTTTAAAGAGGAACTAAACCCAAAAGTGCCTAAAACAAAAAAAAAAAATCACTTACCTTCAATCTGGCAGGGCAGTCTGATCCATCTGGAGGTCTCTTTCATCGGGTCTGGCGTCGTCCCAGCATCCGTCTGCGAGCCAGCGCGCCACCATCTTCATCTCTTCTTCTGGGTTCCTCTTTCTATGTCACCCGATCCAGGCACGAGATCGGGTGATGTAGTTTGGAAAAAAACTTGCTGATCTCACTACCAAAAGGCCCCATCTGCACATGCCTAAGAAGCTCAGGCATGCGCAGAAGGAGCACCCAAGAGCCTCCTGGAATGCGTGACATAGATATCACGGGGGGCTTTGCGTTCCCATTCATTCTCGATCACCTGGGGGGGGGCGGTGCTGCACTCTTTTTTTTTTTTGTTTTGTATTTTTAAAAAAGAGTGTTGCACTTAAAAAAAAAAGAATTTGTACTTAACCTAAAAGGGTTGTCTACCATTTTATGTAAAGTGAAATTTCTGAGTTTAGGTACGCTTTAACTTTAACCGTGCAGTTGTTTAGCATTAACCACAGTGTTAGACAACTGCTTTGTAGTGCAGCTCAGTGGGGTTGAGAACAGTTGAGGTGTAGTTGTTGTACTGTCTGAACACAACTTAATGATTCCCTGCAGTATAGATCATTGATGTGTTTAGGACTTTGAAAGGTCACCTTTCAAGCAGAACTAAAACTTGGCCAACTTTGACTAATTTTTATTTCTCTGAAGCCCCTTTTTTGGGGAAAGCCCCAAAGACTAAAAAAGTATTTAAGGTTTTTTTTTACTCTGTCACCCAATTGTTCAACCTAAGTTCAGGTAGTCCCCAGTTTACATACGAGATAGGGACTGTAGATTTTTTTCTTAAGTTGAATTTGTATGTAAGTTGAAACAGGTACATTATTTTAATAAATGCAATCAGGTCAGATGTTTGTCTCGACATATTATTAGGCAGCATGGTGTCAGTCACTGTATAACGTTCTTACTGTAAGCTAATCACAAAAAACAGGCAAAAAAAATTTTATGGAGCCTAGACATTCATTACCTTCTGGAGCAAGCTGTACTTTGATATACAAAAAGAAACAACTGCATGGTTTGTCTTGGTCATTAAAGAGTTACAAGATGATACTGTGTTGTAGGGATGCTGTGTTTAGCAAAAGATTTCTTCTGCAAGTCATGCAAACCGCCCCCTCCAAGCCTCAGTCCTGCATGCCAGGGAGCAGGGAAGCCCTATTCATATTTAGGAGTCGTCCGTATGTCGGATGTCCTTAACCCGGGGACTACCTGTAATGGTATACTTATACACATACAATCATAACACTATTACGTTAATTATAAAGTAATTCACTGATTTTTTTTATGGGAGGATATCAATGACCTTCATTTAGACATCAGTAATTAAGATCTCAAATCCCTCCTAAACATCAATAAATGATCCTTTTTATAGAGTGCAATTTGGTTTTATATGTGGGTGTAGGTAGTCTTTGGGTGACATTCAGGGCCCACATTGGTGAGTTGCGGAAATGCATTAGGTTGCATGTTTCTTGAAGACATCTCCTTTCTCTGTGGTAGATTGAGGTGTATTGTACAATAGAGCATAATGCACTGCAGTGCAGCCAAAGTCACATAACCTGCGTTGTGGTACACTGCATTGCCATTGAAAGGGTCACAAAGATTTATTCATCCATTGAGATTTATTGGCATTTATAATAAATAGGATGCTGCAAGAGACATGGATACATGCTGTAACGCGCCTTAAAATACCACAGTGGAACAATGAGAAGAAAATAAGCCCCTAGAGTAATTTCAAACCTCCTCTCCTGGAGGCTGTCTTCCTTCAACATTTTTCAAGACCTCTAATATTTCTGCAGTCTAATCAGGGAGACAGAAAAACCCTGGGAAAAAAAGGGAGACTCTAAAAATGAATCATTCCAAATATTTGAAAACTCACATTTTTGAAAGACAGGTATAGGTTTTCTGGCCAATCTCCTTTTAATAAGGTCATGTTTGAAATCCAATTCATCCTATATATATATATATATAGTATATATTTATATCTGACCTATTATTTGTATTTGAATATGTATATGTAAGGACTTGTTGCACACTTAATTTAGATTTTCTATACCATCTGATCATAATAAAATTCAGTTTAGAAATTTCCCTGCCGGACCTTTTTTCTATAATTTAATGCAGCAAAGGCCACGGAGCGAAGTAATATAATCATAACTAACAATCGTAAATGTTCACTAATGACTTTATTTATAAAACAGGGAATGTGACATTCATTCAAACATTCCCTCCTGGGAATCTTTCAGGTCTATGTGTTTCAATAGCAGTAAATGATTCGCACCAGGGAATGTTTGATTCCCAGTTTTAAATTTCACTACATTAGAATGTTGAAAGCGGAATTATGATTGAATAGTATGGTTCTTGGTTTTACTACTGATCCTAACTAGATATCTATGTTCAGAATGACTTCAGAGTTGATCTATATAGTAAAATTTGCTGATTTACCTGTTTACACTGGACAATCTATTCCATAAATGTATGGAGGAAGAAGTTTCTTATGTAACTAATGCCTTCTCAAAAGTGACTTATTTGTGCATTTAGGCACAGACTGTTCCCCAATTCTGTACTGAGCTCATTGTCATGTTTTTAAAATTTATTGTGCAAAATCATACTAGATTTTTTAAAGCTTTTTATTTTATTATTGTTTGATTGATTTGATTTGATTGATTTGAAGGTCATCCCAGGGCTTCTCCCACACTTGCTAAAATTACAGATTACATTATATTCTATTATCCTATTCATTCACTTCATGGGCACATGACATTTCAGTCTAGAATATTCTCCCCTCTTCTATTTACAGGAGACAGGGGTCATATTCAATACGCACTTTGGGTGTCCATGTCCCCGGCTTGTGGAACAATGGTATTATTGCTCTCTCAAAACATGAGAAGATTAAAAAGACTGGGGCTAAACAGACCACAGAAGCCCATAATGTCTGTCTAATGTTTTCAGGAACTTTTTTTATTGTTATTTTGACTTAGTGGCCTCATTGTTATTCTAGGCCAAAAAATATTTAGCATAATATATTACCAGATTATTATATATAAGGGGTGGAAATATTAGGGAGAAGCACTGCTCATAGCAAATAGAAGACCATTGTATTTAGTATTTTTACCAAAGAAAAAAAATCTGATTTGTTGCCATGTTACTTTTCCAAAAGTTTTATTTTATTAATTGGTGAACTGGTCAGAGCACCCAATTAGAATCCCTGTCATTTACATTACAGAAAATAATGATGGCCTGATTATATTCATAAAACACCTGAATGTAGTTGCACCATGTTGATCATGGATTTTAAATAACTACCGTATATAAAACAGACTATTGGTATTGTTTTATGGCATTGTCAATTTTTAAACTTGAAGGCTGTTGTGTCAAAACCTCTTTTCACCTTTGCTGCAGATGACTGCAAGATCCAATCAAAACTATAACAAATGTGATGACATGGTTGATAAGTCATTGGAAAGAAGTCCTTTAAAATAAGGGTTACTCATACATTTAGAAGCCACTTACCTGCCATCATAGATATGGAAAAGCTAATTTGTTTTTCTTTTTTTGTCTTGCTAAAAACTATTTCACAATGGGGACATTTTATAACACTGGTGAATGTAAGCATATTGAATACTAATATGATGTGAATGTGAGCTATGGATATACTGTCCACCAGTGTACAGTACAGATGTCAATGTACAGTAGAATATTTTTTGATGAATACCTAATTAATATACAGCTAAAGCTAAAGCTTAAACAGCTAAACAAACTGATAAAATACATAAAAAGAAGCAGCTTTTTTTCCCTGTATTTTTGTCTTAAATTTTAAGATATTTGCAGTTTTACTACATTTCACAGTCCTGATTGGCAGAAGATCTGATTTTTCTGTGCTGCAGTTTAGAAAGTTGAGTAATACTTATACGTCTTGTTTAACCTGTTACTAGATAGTGAGGGATATTCCTCAGACTGAGACACTCACCTTTTGTCATTCTGATCTTCCTATCTGGTTATCCTACTTACTTTCTATCCCATTTCATTATGGCTTGTAATGGGCTTGTGCTTCTTCCCCTAATTCTAGCTTGAGCCCTGCTGCACTGAACTGAGCTCTTATGTAAATTTATATGACATGTGATAATAGTTTTAAAGTGATAGCAACTTTATTATGAATTTATACAGTTATGTTTTTACTGTATAAAATAGAACTGTGGTTTCAAATCAAATTCACAATGGCATAGAAACTTCTTTCCCTAAAGTGATTAATAATAATAAAGTTGAGTTTATTATTTCTGTTTTTATTCGAATACAAACTGATATCAGTATCATACTGTATATGCCAATTTGGCCAAGTTTCAGCAGTTTTTTATACTTCTAGATTTGAAATATATTGTATGTTGAATGTGCAAATTTACATTTTGTTAGGAAAGAATCACTAGTAAATGTAATACTCGCTAGTGCATAAATAAATTATTTAGCACAGTAAGCATTATTCCTCATTCTGTAACAAGAGTGTTGGATGTTCATGATGGTTGTTTGATCACGTGTTTGTGAAAAGGCTTATTCCAGGTGATTGAAATCATAAATGCGATGAATATTTTACCAGTGACGTTACATTGACTATCAAACATACCATTTTATACATAGCACAGTCTTAAATAAATAAATTATATGCATTATGTCTGAGTTTTGAGTATTTCAGTCTTGGTTTGAAATAAAAAGTGTAGTGGTATATGATCATTAAAGTGGAACTATAGTTCTGCTTTGAAAATCAGTAATTAGGCAGGCCATTATTGTAAAGGACAAGTGATGTCCCTTCAGCAATAAAACATACTTACCTGCCTGTTTACTGTCTTCTGTTGAATGAATGCTACAATGCCAGAAATGTGGTGCTTAGCCCTGAATGAACTCCATGCATTAGAGTTACTGACCCAGCCAATGAAGATAGCGGAAGATCAAGACACATAGAATAGGAGAAGAAGATGATGGTGAGGCCCACAACAGATTGAGGAATGGGTGAGTGTTTTTAAAAAAAACTGTGATCAGGCAGGTAAATTTATTTAATTGCAGAAAGGACAATTACTGTCCCTTTTGCAAAAAAGCACCTGCCTTGTCACAATTGTTCAGTTTTTAGGAGCAGTAGAGTTCTGCTTTAACTGGAACATTAACCAGTTATCCATACATAACTGTTGCAGGTATACTAATTACACAACAGTCATGAGGTGAGGGTCTAATGAGTATGACCAAAATGTCACAGGAGTCAATTGAAGTAGTCCAATCTTATCAATATATTTATATGAAACATGGCAATTAGACTGGAATTCGTGTTTATAGGAAAACATAATACTGGTTCCAGATGAAGAGTGTGGGTGACACCTATTTAACCATATTTGCTCTATCTGGTCTTGCAGAACTACCAAATATACAGCCAGTTTCAGGTCTATATACTTGTCAGTGTTGTATAACTCCGTGTGTAGGGCTCTAGCTAGTTATCAGCTGTCCTAATCTAAATGCAGTTATAGTTCACCAGCCAGAGCTCCATTTGCATTTTTTGATTTCTACAAGCATCTTTTCTCCTAGCTCAGAGAATGATTACTTTCCCTTTCTGTTACTATAGATGTGCTGGCAGATAAGAAGATATAGGGCCAATATTGAGTGGGGAATGTTTGACTGCCCCCATCCAATCTCCTGGTCCTGCTTAGTAGTGTAGCTGAGGGGAGAAGATAAATACCTGGAGATAACCTTGTCCAGGATACATTCTATTTGTCATTCTAAAAACCACGCCTTGAGCCTAACCTCTAGCGATACAAAGCTGAATATGGACCAGTAAAAAAAATACGTTTTGTAAGAGGTGATTCCAGGGAATTTTTTTCAGGCACTGAAAATAGTGGACCTACAAATTATGAAAATCCTATCCGGAATTGAACTGTAATTTTAGCAGTCTTTATCTATAGTGGTACTTCCATATAGAGTAAGAAAGAAATCCTTTCAAAGAAGGGTTCTATAAAAATTTGGATTTAAC
Organism: Pyxicephalus adspersus; assembly: GCF_032062135.1. Classification (NCBI taxonomy): domain Eukaryota; kingdom Metazoa; phylum Chordata; class Amphibia; order Anura; family Pyxicephalidae; genus Pyxicephalus; species Pyxicephalus adspersus. The sequence continues at coordinate 48,886,962 of NC_092859.1, forward strand.
TTTTTCCATGCCTTACCATAAGCCTATGGTACAGACAAATCCAGTAAGTAAGCCTTGTTGTTCATCATCTGAAAAAAAAAGGAATTTATGTAATTCATAAACTTACCAAACAGAATTAGAGGTCTCATTATACACTTTTTATCATCATAGGAACATGGGAAGTACAGTTGATACAGTTGACATTCCTGACATGTAGTAAGTCTACACTGTAAGCAATATAGTCATGTGCAAAGACTGTAACTTTAGAGATACAACTCACAGACGAACAAACAAGAAATTGTAAATTAGTCTAAACATTCCAATCATAAAATAAATGTTGCAAATGGTACTTTTAAAAGTGAGACGGCCTCTTCTGTGTACTAAATACTTAAGTTTCTTTTTTTTTTTTAATGGCTATACCTTGGAGTTTACTAGTTTTGTTAGACCAGTAAAAAAGTTTAGTCTTAGTTGCCCATTATGAGAATGGGAAAGATTGAGGAATATTGTGATTTGTAGTTCCAAAAGGACAGAATGGAAACTTACTTAGTACACAAGGATTTAAACCTTTGGAAATTGAGCTCCCATGATTCCATGTTTCCATGTTGTTGCAGCTGGAAACTTGCAGAAATGTTTTAAATGTTTTTAAAAGCCTAATTTGCAAATATTTTGCCTTTCATGGTTCTTCTGTTACTATCCAAATAAAACCTTATTTTTTAAAATAATTACCTGATTTGGACCCAGTATTACCATTAAGGCTATGCAGTGCTCATCACAGCAGAGATTCAATTACTATGAAACTAAGGAATATTCCATTTGCTGTAATGAATATAATTAGTGACAAAACTGATTATCTGGCAAAAAACTATGTTTGCTTCAGTAGGGAAAATATAATTCCTGATTACCTAAAGCAATAGAATGAATGCTAAATGCTTCCTGGATAAACAACCTATGGGATAGTCTCAGATGGTGTGTTAGGACTTTATAGACTGGGGGAGTCAAACTCAAATCACATAGGGGCCAAAATCTAAAATACATGCTAAGTCGAGGGCCAAACTTTTTATTAGGATACATAGTATTAGTAGAAGTATAGATTTTTCCTCACCCTGGGACACCATATCACACGCCATCCTCGTGCATTAGTCATGTTCTGAAAATAGGAACAAGCTTGTCTTCATGAAGCATGAACATAAATTTGCTTTCCCATCTTTCATTAAATTATCTCCTTTCTCAAGTTCTCAACTTTTCTCTTTTTGGACATTTTGAGAGTGATTTTTGAGGTAGGTGTACCTGACCTATCCTGGCCTGTCTTGGCCTGTCTATGTGAAGGGAATGGAGCCACTGACTGTGCTGAGGTGGAGGCCTGTCTCTGAGTCTGGAGACACTGCTAATGTAGCATCCCACTGAAATTCCATACTTGGAGCAGCAGCAGCATACTACTGGCAGCAGGATCGGGACTCTGGGACAGTTGTGCTTAGTGCTGGGACTCGGCAGAAGTCTGAAGAAGCAAATGGGGGCCTTCTTCTTGCAGCGTGGTCAGGCACTTGTGTGGACCGCCCTGCTTCTATGTAGCTTCCTGGAATGAGGTCCTTCTGCCGCAAGGCTTCTACCTATCTTTCTAGGACCGGGTCCTCATGCCTGCAAATGTCAGGCTCTTGGATGCAGCACAGTCACTGCGGGCCACATGAAACGGCCAGAGGAGCCAGATTCGGCCCACGGGCCCTGTGTTTGACACCTGTGTTTTAGACTATAGGGATATCCCTCACACTTAGGGCCCTTTTTTGACCTGGGGTGATTTTGCTTTAGACAGCTAGGATAGCTACAGTACTGTGCTCTTTACTATTGTGATCATTTATATTGATACAGTCTTTAACAATAAAGCATTAGTATTTAAATTATTTTTTCATAATAAAGTATATTTACCTCTATTGTTTATCTAGAGTCATAGATTAGTGGTTTGTGTCAAGAAAAAAAGTCAGAATTCATAGTTTAGCTTACAGTATAATTTACTTTTTGCAACAACTCCATTCTAGAAAGGCATCAAATAAGGAAGCTGGACATACATTTTACATAAGATTTTTGTTTTCGCCTTTTTTTAGCCTTGTGTAGACTGGATTAGAAGGAATTTTTCCATAGTACTAATACAACTGCATATTAGTCACAAAAAATATATTAGTGTAAATTCAAAGACGTGGTTTGTACACTGATTTTTGATGAAGGAAGTTGGCAAAGTTCAGTACCCAGGGGCTTAGTTATAAAGAAAAGGTGTTACCTTATTGCAGACATAACTACTCTTTAAAATAAAAGAATGTATACATTTATATAGCCTAGGTACAACCTTAACAAATTTAAGATTCCAAGACAAGCAAAGCCCTATCAAGAGGAGTCGATAAAAGTCTGATCAACGTGACTGGCCTCTCCACCAATCACAGAGTATCTTCTTATAATGCACTCCATGGGTAGCCGTGGGCTTCACACAGATACCTGTATTTTATGAATGAAACATCTGTTCCTACCTATAAATAGCTCCTAAGTATTTAGTTACCCAACTTTTAGGTGTAGTGGTGCCAGTTCAGGCTGCTGATGGTGCCTGGACATGGTACAGAAATTTTCTGACTTCAGTCCCAGTAGTGTTTCTCCACTTGTGGAGTCCCTGCACTATTTTTTTTTCAAAAATCTAAAACAATAATAAACAAAAATCTAAAAATGTGAATGTGATCCCCTAATATTGAAAATGACAGTCAAATAATAATGGCGAGCTCAAGTGTATACAATTTGTTATAAAAGTTATAAAAGGGACTTAGAAGTGGTCAGTAAATGATTCCACTTGCCATCATCAACTAACACTAAAATTTCACTTTTGATGTAGTGAGCCTTAATAAAATATTAGTTTTATAATTACAAAAACTGACTAGTTCTTGAACAACTAGAGAGTAGGCTGACAAATAATCCATCCAGACAGCTGTACAAGGAAATTCATCGAGTAAAGGTGGAATATCTTACTGGACTACCAAGTTGAGAAACAAATTTGTTGGTCTAAAAGGAATTAAGGTGCGTACACACTTCCAATTTTTATCGTTCCAATCGAACGACGAACGATCGATTGGGCAAAAAATCGTTCGTAAAAAAGTAACCAACGACGCCGACGAACGAGGAAAATTGTTGGAAACGAACGACCGGACCGGCGGATCGGATTGGGCGACGATCGTTGAACATCGTTCGTGTGTACGGTCGTTCGTTGATCGTCCATGGTCTGAGCATGCGTGATGAACGAACGTCCGTTCACTTTCCTGTCGTGCACATAGTTCCTCTATCGCTTAAACGATCGTATCTATTGTGTGTACAATATCTACGAACGATCGTGTCGTTACCTCTATGTGCAGGATCGGTGCTATACGATCGTTCATATATATCGTGCAGGAACGTTCGTCGTTCGTTTTCCGACGATAATAATTGGAAGTGTGTACGTAGCTTAACTATGCGAGAGCAAACAAACCAGGACCTATGTTTGCTAAGGTGCTGTCTCCCAAACAGGGTCTCTGGGATCCTATAAAACTGAGAAAGTTCAATGGTCAGATTACAGCCAATTCGATAACTATCTGCTCTAAGTTTACTGATGCACTTTCTATTTTTTATGGTCCAGGCAGTACCTTAAGCTTTGATAAAGCCGAATAATTTTTCACCGGCCTGTCTCTGACAGTTTTAAATGAAAATCTGTCAGAATCGATGGAAGCCCAGATACCATTGGGGGAAGTTCTAATGGCGATCAAAACCATAGAACTCTCAAAATCACTGGGGCCAGATGGGTTTTAAGCATTATATTTTAGGAAATTCTTGGAAATTTTAGCTCCCAAACTAGTGGACATGTTTAATTATTTGAGAGATCACCACGGACCACCCTATGTCATTTCCTTTTGCTTATATTGTAATGATACCAAAGCCTGAGAAAGATATCTTGGACCCTCACAAATATAGACCAATATCCTCACTAAATAATTTTGGCCTTTAGACTCATTAAATTCTCAGATACATTGATACATAAGGACCAAGTTGGTTTTGTCCCAAAACCATTAGCCTCATACATTGTGTACAAAGAGATGTAATTCCCTGTATGCTATTGGCTCTCGATATCCAAAAAGCCTTTGATTCCATCTCATGGGTTCATCTGTTTTATGTCCTCTTGAGATGGGGATTCCGACTGAGGTTTATGGCATGGCTAAAGGCACTTTACTCAAAACCTTCGGTGATAGTCCGATATTGGTCATATTTCTCAAAGTCTTTCCCTATCTCCAGGGGAACGAGAAGGGGGTGCCCCTTATCACCTATATTGTTCATTTTAGCATTAGAACCCTTGGCCTGTTTACTTAGGGAGAATTCTAATGTTCATTGAATCGAGATAGCTGACACCATTTACAATTTGAGTCTATTTGCAGATGATCTTCTGTTGACAGTTACTCAACCTAGGATTTCAATTCCGAACTTACTTAAGATACTTAAAGTGTTCGCCAAGATCTCTGGTTTAGTGGTTAAGAAACAGAAATCTGTGGCTTTAAACTTACCTTTGCTTGTCCACCTGAGTGAAACTCTGCAAGAAGAATTTCACTTTAGGTGGACTCCATCCCATCTGGAATATCTGGGCATTAATATGACCAGTAGGTACTCTACGATTTTATCCACCAATTATCCTCCTTTATTTGTTCATTTAAAGCAGATGATGAATAAATGGAGCTCCAATCCTATCTCTTAGATAGGTGGATCAATTTGGTTAAGATGACAATACTTCCGAAACTGTTGTATTATTTTAGGACACTTCTAAACTGTGGAATAACAAAAAATCTAGGATTGCACGGAACACTATGCACGCTCAAAAATGCCCAGCAAATTGGGGGTACTCAATACCCTAATTACTAGGCGTCTCAAATAGCCCCTTTGACTTCCCTTTATGCAGGCCATAAGGCCCCATCTTGGGTTTACTTAGAAACTGCTTTGGTCTATCCAATCGAGGTATGTTCGCTCCCCTGGCTCCCTTACAAACTATACCTGACTATCATGAGTGTACTCTTAGGACAGATACTCAAAGTATGGGATGGAATCAGGTATCCCTGTACCTCCTTTTTTTACAATCCAACACAATCCCCTATTTCAGCTGGGGCTAGAATTTCCTCAGGCCTTTAATTGGTAGACAACTCACAACTATGGTACAGTTTATTCTCCTTTAGGGCGGAAATCTAGTGTTAGTTGCGAGGAGATTCGTTGGACTCACCAAGCACTGAGTATAGAACTTTTTCGCTATTTACAACTGAGGCATTGGATTACTTCTCTGATTCGGGGGGTGGACCTCTCAGTTAAGGTAACTTTGTTTGAACATGTATGTTTTAAAACGCCTTTGTGTCCAAAATTGATAACTATTTCATACTCAAAGCTGTCTGTAGTCACTAGGGCATCAATACATTCTTACAAATCCCAATGGTAAAGGGACTTGGTGATATGAAATCAGATGATGAATGGTTTAGTACCTGGGCAAAAATGGCTAAATGTTCCACAAATGTTCTTACTATGAAATCTGCTTTTAAAGTGATGATGCAATGGTACATGGTGCCTTCTAAAATGAAATATGTATCCCTGTCAGCATTTTAGGGGATGTCAAGAGCTAGGTTTGGATTGCCATATTTAGTGGACATGCCCTTCAGTTATAAGATTTTGGGGTAGTGTGTTTCGATTATTGAGTACTATTTTTTCCAGGCCTGTGTGTAGGGACCCCTGGGTGGCTTATTTTGGTCAACTTTTTTTTTCAATTTCATCAGATGTGATATTGGGCTTATTCTCCCCCGCCCCCCTTTGTTTTCTGAAGGGTTGGGTATAGTTATATTTTAGGGAGAATATCTGTTCTTTGTCGGAGATTCTATTTTTGTAAATTCAGTATTGTGCTATGATTTGTAATACGCATACTGTATTGTTTTTGTTTTTCTGTTATAATTTGTTTTAAAAATTTTAATAAAAATGATTTCAACCAAAATATTAGCCTTATATCAGGGTACAAAAAGTGAACCTAGAGCTAAAAATATGCCTAAACCCAAACTGACCTGCAACATTATATGTGCATAACACTACAAAATCTATTTCTGTTCCTAAAGGTTGTTGTTTTACCCTCCTCACTGTCCACAATGATTTGACAGTTAACTAGTCTCCCAATCACTACACTATGTAAGTTCCAAAAACTGGTTTAATGTTTATAATTTAGTAAATGAAAAAGTAGAAACAATTGTGCAAATTCAGTGAAATGGACAGATCATGCATACGTAAATGAAAACCACTCCCCGCCTGGTATTGGTAGATATCACTATACTATTTCAGCAGTACATTGCAAGTCCAGGATAGAAATGTTGATGAAATTGTTCTGGACCCCGAACCAAAGAAAGAAAAACATAAAACAACAAACAAAATATATCAAGTTCAAATCCAGTCCATGACAAGTAATCAACGTTCAACAATTGACGGATAGATCAGTTCCTGTAGAAGTTAGGTTTCTTCTGCAATGGTAGAATTTGCCTCGAAGTCTACAAAGTCCTCACAGGTAAAAGAAACACAACTTCTGTAACTTCTGGTCGGAAAAAGGTCTTTACTACTTCAAAAAGGTAAGGATTGATTTTGAAGATTAAATTTGCTGCATGCTGGCACAGAAGATCTGAAGCTTCGATTGGTTTCACAATCATGTTAGTGTTCTGGCTCAAGACAAATTAAGAGGTATGTCTTGTATGATCATCAGCAACTTCCTCTTCCTCCTCCATAGCTTGCTCCAAAACTCTAAGCTTAGCCATAGCCACACAATTGTTTCTTTTCTTTTCAAGAATCTTCAGCTGGGTTCTGCCAGGCTTGCGCTTGGGCTGCTTGAGCTAGCAAGGTATATAATAATTATAACCTTAAAAATTAAATGAAAACAAACCTTCCTGCTTTCCAAGCCATATTATCCTCATTATCAATGGTGACTTTCAATTATTATGATAATACCAGTAGCGAAAAGGTTCTCTTGGCAACCAAACTTGAAAATATTAGCATGTATAATTCATCCTTTATCCGTGAATTGATTTACACTGTTTAAAGCATTAAAATTATATAATACCATAATAGAATACTTACAAGCAGATCTGGCTTCATGTCATGTAGATTACAAAAAGGACTGGTGTGTGTATAATATTTGTATATTGGTGTGAACTCCAGAAAGTGGTTTATCTATAATAATCCTTAATTTATTATGGTCAAAATATCTGCAGTCTAAATATACCCTACATTTAATATGCAAAAATGTACTGCGTTTATGGTAAAAGACAGATTGGGAAAAAAGTTATTTTACTTCTAGTCTTACAACACTTACAAAGAGTAATGTTTAAATTGGTACAAAAATGTGAATTTAATTATCAGATACCACTATTTATTCAATTTTCTCTCTCTCTCTCTCTCTCTCTCTTTCTCTCTCTCTCTCTCTCTCTCTCTCTATATATATATATATATATATATATATATATATATATATATATAAATATATTCATTCAAATAATAGTGAATATTAGATAACTAAGTTCTTGTAATACCTTAAAAATAATGTAATAGATATCTAATAATATACAGACATAAGGGTAAATTAACAAAGCTTTCGCATAATAATAAAGCTCTATAATTCAACAATGTGACTGTAGTTTTTCAATCATATTAGGCTCATGTGAAAATAACTTTGGGAAAAATAAGTATACTTATTCTGATGTGTTAGCTTTGTGAATTGCACCTATATTGTCTTATGTATAAAAAGTGTACTAACAAGAACATTTGTTCCAGAGGTAAAATTGTTTTTAATCCAGAACAAACTGAAAAACAAAAACCTTTTATTTTTGTGGCTGATCTAAATTGATAAAAGGTGAAATCCTATTGATTAGTCTGTTTACTGAACTATGAATGACTTACTAAATATAGAACGTTTGTATTACGTAATGTCTCCTTTTTTTAAATTCAGCTTCATCTGGAAGGCCATTAGGCTATTTTTAAACAGCTTTGCCATGTAAAGCAAAACAATTCATATTTGCCAATATGACAGTCTGTATCATTGGTAGTTTTGTTTGAGGGGCATCACAAAAGATAATAGAGAGCACTGTCAAGAGAAATATCAAATTTAGGCTGGGTCTACATGAACAGTTTTAAAAATGCATACAAACGTTCCTACCACGTTTATATGCATTTTTATGCACTTTTACAAGCGTTTTAAAGCTTAACTTTAAAACCCAAAAAACTTTTATAAACTCCTCTGGTGCGTTTTACCGCAATTTGCCGCAATTTTACATAAGCGTTTATAAAAGTTTTACTTTTAACCCTTTCAGGGAATGAGTACAGGGATACATAAAACCCTTTACTCATTCCCTGAAAGGGTTAAAAAATAGGTAAAAATAGGCAAGACTTTAATGTTGTTATTTTATTAAATGTATGTGTATTTGTGTAACTAAACCTTTTTTTTACAGGTTATCCAAATGACAGGATGATTTCCAGGGCTGCAATGAGCACAGCCCTGGAAATCCTCCTGACAGTGAGGGATCGCAAGGCACTAGGGGTAAATGAGGACAAGACTCTCCATTCAGCCCTAGTGTTCTGTGATTGGCTGAGGTTTTACGTTTCCCAGCCATTCAGCACTAGACATGAATGGTGAGACTTGTGCCCATTCATCTCTAGTGCTCTGTGATTGGCTGAGAAATAGGAAACCCTGATGACAGCTTAAGCATCATCAGGATTTCCCTTTCCTCAGCCAATCAGGGAGCAGAGCAGTCAGCGGAGCTCTGCTATGGTTACAGCTCCACTCCCCTGATCACTCCCACAGCCCTACAGGAGCTGTGACATGTATCACAGATACAGAACACATGAGAGATAGGTAGTTATTGGAAAATAATTTGGTGAGGCTGCGTCTTATTCTGACCCCTAAATATGGGAGTAAATGAGATTCCCAATTAAAGGCGAAGACACCCATTAGGTTATTGCACAGGTTTATTAGAAAATGAAGTGTTCAAGGCAACTGATTTAGAGTAATATATTTTGAAATTTAATAAAAAGCCATATTCCTGTAGAGCTTTAAGTAGGTTTGGGAGTGAAGTGGTGGGGTTAGATATTGCAAACAAAGGATCGTCAGCATATGCAGCTATCGTTTGAGGCTTAGGGCCTAATACTATCCCCTCAATTTTCGTACGAAGGCCCTTTTTGTACGAAGTAGTGGTTCAAGGGTCAGAATAAATACGAGCAACAGTGGGCAGCCCTGTCTCGTGCCATTAGTAATATGAAAGGGGGTGGAGTGTACTCCGTTTACCTGTACCGTGGCAGTGGGATGTGAGTAGATGGTGCGAATCCAAGACATCATGTTGGGTCCTAGGCCATGTGCGTGAGGGTTTGATCCATAAACTGCCAACTGACGCGGTCAAAGGCCTTCTCCATTGGTGAACAGTAACATGAGGGGTATCTTTTTAGTCTGAGCATGATGAATCCAGTTAAGCACCCTCGTAGTGTTGTCCCTGGCCTCCCTGCCGGGCATAAAACCAGTTTGGTCATAATGGACCAGTTTATGCACTACTCTAAGTAATCTGGAGGCTAGGATCTTCATAAACAGTTTTAGATCCTGGTTCAACATACAATACATATTTTAACATAGAAGATTCAAATGTGATTATCTTGCTGAACAGCTGTACATGGATTGTACAGAGATAGGACATGCTGTAGCAACTACTAAGTGAAACTTATTGTTTTTTTCTTCTCTGGTCTTTTCATGCATATTAGATTGGATAACCTAGTTTTTTAATTTAAATAAACATGAATAAAACCTTGTTTAACCAATAACTTAAAAAAAACTTTTATTTAAGACGTTAAATATCCTAGATAAATGCCAGATTTATTTATATGTGTTTGTTTTATGTTATGCTTCCTTATCAGGTAAAAGTGAACATTTTCTTGGGTGTTTCATTATTCTGCAGTTCAGGGACTGAGATTCCAAGGCAGTGTGCTCACTGTGGGTTTACCCATGTTGTGTAGGATCTCCACAGTATCCAGTACGTTTACACACTTCAATATATTCTGTTTATGGATACTGAGTTTGAAAAGATTTGTCAATATTTTGTTCTCTGATGTTCCATCCCTCCTATTGATGGGAACATAACTGGGAACATAGGGTGCAACCCACATTGGGCGCAGCCTTGGTGGGGTGCTTTAGGACTGAAACCCTCACTAGACACACATTAAGCTCTCAAACACTGGACAAGATAGACTATCATGGGTGAACCTTGGCCTATTTCAATAACTACATAATAAATATAGACTTGTTGCCTATGTGAATAATTGTAAAAACTGAAAACATAAGATTAGAATGTTGTTCTCCCAAAAAGTAGCAACCTTAACCACACCTGAATGATAATGACCTAACAATTAAAGCAAAACTAAACTTGTTGGTGGGTGGTGAGCTTATGCTATAAATAGCTAGAATGCACAGCACAACGTACTTGTCAATTTTGGCACATACTTACCCTGTGCTGTCTCAGGCATGGAAAGCTCCATCTTCACCACTGACTCTATGGCAGACTTCCATGAAGAACCTCAGAACCTCTTCTGCAGAAGTTACACTATCCCCGGCGGCTGAGTTTGTGTGCAGGGATGCTGTACACAGAGCTAAACTATGAATTACACTGATCATGCGCCCTACAGTTTGGAGCAGAAACGAAAGGCCACTAGGAGCTAGGGAGTTATTCTGACAAAAGAGACATTGCATGTTAGCTAGAACTACCTCGGGGTGTAAAAAAATTATGATTATTATTGAGGATAATATCCAATATAATTTGAATGAATTCAATAATAAAAATGGTGGTCATCCGCATACAGCAATATATAAAAAGATTGTATTGTGCACAGACTCATAGGTGCAGAAAAAGAGTTACATAACACAACACAATATTGTGACGTAACACAACACAATATTGTGACGTAACACAACACTCTCTCCTCTTCTGCTTTGGCCTTCCCCCTTCTTCTTTTCCTTCACCTACCTTAGAAGAATTTCCAGACCCTCTTTGCTATGTTATCAGTCTTGTTCCTATCAACAGAGCTAATGTAATTTCCTTTCATGAGTTCTTCATACACAATTTTTTTTCTTTGGTTTTGTCAGCAAAAGGGTGTGTCAACAAATATGGCTGTGGCCATATGTGTTCTTCCATATGTGGGGTCTTATTACAATAGGGATGAAATTTCTCGTTTTTGTCCAGAATTTGTTTACTATCAGGAACACCATCCAATGTTACCAACATATGTTAAGTATCTATACTGTGACCATACCTAAGCAAGTGTGTCTTTATCTCTTACAGGACCCCAATATTCTCATTCTTATCAATAAAGTAATGCTATTCTGCTATTCTTACAGTCATATAATTATGCCATTCACTAATAAACCCCACAGAATAAATCAATAACATAGTTTATTGATTGGAGGGTATTGCTAATAGTTGTTACATTCTCTGGGCATGTAAACAGTGGACCTATATATTTACTAGCAGAAGTTGCATATTAAAAATGATTCATTTTATGATTCATCATTCAAGTGAATAGGTTGCCTTTAAAAACGTGATGTTTTCCTTGTACAAAAAAAAAAAGTTAAAAATAGAAATGAATAAAGAAAATGCAGTTAAAATGCATGCTTGGAGGAAATAACTAAAGGGTGCTTTACTCCACAAAGGTCAATGCTAACAAAATAGAAACCTTTTAGCAATTTATGAAGCTATTACTATGCAGTGTATGGCATAATCCATTTTCTCTTTCAGAAAAAAAGTGTGCATCTCATTTTCAAAATGTCTACCTACCTTTATATTAACTTACAGCCCAATGTTTTTATATTCGCTTTAATAAAAAAAAAAAAAAAAAAAAAAAGAGACACTGATTTAATAAAGCGCTCCAAGAATGGAGAGGATACACTTCCATCGGTGTAGCACAAAACCCTTTTCACAGGGTTAATTTCCACCAGAATATGCTTGATACAAATTTTTTCAGCTTCCTAAGGTGCAGTGCTAAAACATGATTCCTGTATCATGTAGTCTTTTAAAGATAAACTATAGTGGCTTTGGTCAATTTTACTGCCAAATACTACTGTATAATTTTAAACTGTGTAATTTGTGTATTTGAAGATGCTCATATCCATGGTTTGTAAATCATTTTTAGGATAATGGTTTTATATTTAATATTTTCTAAAAGAAATAACTTATTGAATAGCTTTGGATACAGAGAAAATACCTGTTTTTTACATTCCTTTAACTGAATTGGTTATTTGTAGTAAATGTAGTGAAAATGTTTAGTAGTATATATAAAATATGAACTTTTTAAGGATTTCTAGAGAAATATATTTGAACTTTTTATCTGTATCTGGAAAGAACTATGAGTATTAAAAGCATAGTTACAGGTCCCGTGTGTACCACATTCCTGATATGTATCTCTGTTCAAACACAGATTAATGGGACTTTTTTGGTACATGAATAAAATATACAAATTGTGTGGTTTTAAATTTTTTCTTTTAAAAGTATTAGTATGTTGTATTCATGTATCAAAAAAATCCCATAAATCTGTTTTTTGAATTAAAGAACTATGAGGACTATTTGGGACATCTACTGATGTCTACTGACATCTACTGAGGCCTGATGGTTTGAAAGTTGGGCTTGGTACACAAGCAATGGTTCTCATCTGATATTCAGCTCAGGGCTGATATCAGACGAGAATCTTGTGTGTGTACAGTGCTCGTCATTCATCATCTGAAGGACCAGATTCATGTTGGCGGATCCACGGACGGATCCACAGACGATGGATGACGAGCGATCGTAATGGAAGTAAAGGGGGAGAGAGTGCAGCGAGGTGCCGCTCTGTTGTCCTCTCCCTCCCCTCTCCATAGAGCAGAACGGTGTTGTATGTACAGCACTCGTTCATGCATCATGCAATTTGTCGTTGGAAAGGATCGTGAAAGATCCTTTCCAAGCACAATTATTGCACGTGTGTACATAGCATTTGGGTTAGTTTTAACAAATCTTATCTGCTCTAGAGAAACTTGTTTTTTTTGTGTGTGTGTGTCAATTAGATACATGATCTTACAGGCTGCAGTTTCAGGCTACTACAGCTAGCTTTTCTAGTGCTGTAGCCTCGATTTTCCAGACTTCATGCACTGGCTTTTGACAATGCTTTTTCCAGCATCTGGTAACTACATGGTAGTATATTAACAATGCTACTATTATAATTAGGCCACAGCAGTCAGCTTGCCATCAGTCTACATCTGTAACTTTTAGAATCCTGTATATTTCTGATGAGGAGGAGGAGGTGACATAATTAGGGTATTTTCGTTTTAATGCCACCTTTAATAACTCCATAGACAATTTTCATGGAGCCTTTACCCTGTTTGGTTTTTGCTTTTTCCTATACATTATCTAATTTAGGTTTCCTTGTGATTGAACCCCTAAATTTCCAACTCAAACAGAAAGAACATTGTATATCTGCAAAAGAGTCATTAAGAAAAAATAGACCACATATTATAAAGAAGTGTGAAATTGGCCATCAGAAGGTCGCTTTTATTAAAGTCCAAGCCCACTAACGTATTAACACATTAATATTCAGTGCATTAAAGACAGTCTAATTATTTAAATTGGCTGCCTACCACCACAAAATGCACCATGAAAAGTGCATGTAATATTTTCTGTAAAAGTTGTGGGTTATTATGTGTTGGGATGCATCTCTTGGAAAAGTGAGTTTAACAATTCACAATGAATGGCACCACATGGCAGCATTGTTTCTGTGGCAAGTGCAAACAGGACTAAATATAAAAATCTTCACGAAAAGAAGAAAATCAGAGCATGAATAAAACATATACAATTTTATGGACCTTTTTTTCCATTTTCCATTTTTCATTTATCCTACAGTATCCAGAACTAAAAGACTACGTACAATGTTTTTCATCTGACTTGCACAAAATCCTGCCATTTTTATTTTATGTGCATACTGACAGAATTATTGACAAAGGGTCTCAAATAACTTTCAGGAGTTACATTTTCAGCAAACATAAACCTCTCCTCTTGCAAGTCATATATTTGTGAAACTCAAATAGCTGCATTGTGTAAATGTTGCACAGCTTTAGTGGCTTAAAAAGAATGTACAAAAATAGCTTTTAGAACAGAACTACAATATTTGGTTGATAAATCAGTGTAGCCAAAAGAGATACAGTTGACGTTGACGTAGGATAAAGAACATGAAGAAGAAGAAAAGATGGTGGCGCCCGTAGCGCTGTCTCTGGGACAAATGCCCGGACTGCGCAGGACCCGATGCAGGACAGCCGCGGAGTGATCAGACTGACCTGCGGAATTGAAGGTAAGTGTATTTTCTTTTTTTGCAGTTTTGGGTTTAGTTCCTCTTTAAGTATGTTTTAAAGATTGGAAGATACTAATTTGCAAATGAGCTTATGTCTTAAATTAAACAGTTAGAATAATATGGTATCTGTGTCTGCTCTGCATCTGTGCACAGACACACATTTATTATTGATCAAAACAATCTATAGTGGTCATTTTGGATGACAGTTTTACGAGCAACAACTGAATAGTCAAGATGTTCATTTACTGATACCAGTGGTTGGTCAATTAGTGATTTGGTACAGCAGATCACTAAATGGCATTGTGGGGATGCCTGTACTGAAGGTAAAAATTTACCTTTGACAATCACCTAAATGGGAAAAACGACTGAATATTTTTATATAGTAATATATATATATATTTTTATATATATATATATATATATATATATATATTCCCAGAAAAATTCTTAGCAGATAATAAATTAATGCATTTCAGTACAGTTACATTTATGTTTCTTTGCATATGTATTTCAGCTGCTTGTTTAGCTATTTCCCTGGATTTCAGCTTTAATTGCTACTTGCATGTTGCAATAGCTGTCCTGATTCTTTGAATATGCTAGTTGCCTGGGTACTGCACAGCTTTCTTCTTGTTCTAAGTTATTAAAAAATTAATAAAAATGTATAATTCATGCATCAATATTATATACCCATTGAATAGCACAAAATAGCATTTTTATCAAACAGCAATGGAAAGAAATGTATGGTTTTCACTTAGTACGGGTTCTCTTTAAAACACATCACATTTCAGACTTCTCCCTTGTTTACCTATAATCTTCTTGGACAGTTAATCTATAGAATGCCGTCTGTCATCTTAACCCCTTCTTGTTCTTTCTGTATTATTACTGGTGCTGATTTTAGGATAACATTCCCATTTCACTTCTTATGCCATTCAAATTATATTATGATTCTCAGTCAAACATCTCTGTAACCTGACATTGTCTCTATTCACCAAAACGCCCACATGACTTTTATTAATTTTGGTGAGAACTCAAATCTTTTCTCTCCACCTACGAATGCAAAACAGTCTTATTTGGCTCCCATTTTAATAGTTGATTGTGTCTTACATCGCTCTAATCCACCTACAGTTCTATTCATATAATATACCTTATCCGCTTTCCTCAACAAACTTCAACACCTACATATATCTGTGTTTCAGTGTACGGGTTCACATTATGCATTATTACATGCATTAGCTTATACTTGCCCATTCCAAAACAAGCAAAACTGGGGATATTACAAACGTTGTTAAAAAACTGTTATATGTAGGGTTTGACAGCAAGCATAATCTACAAGTTAGAAGTGAAGTGTTCATGTTGGATGATAATATGGCTGTAATGGGCTTACACCTGGGATCGATCCAGCGAGACTGTGCGAGGGAGCACAAAGCCCCTGAACCAGGGCTACTGTCAGATGATGTATGGGGATTTTCAAGCCCAAATAATAGATGGAAATTTCCATATGTTTGGGTATAGTTGTATTCCATGCGTTCCTAGTTGGGCCGGCTTGGGGTTACCTGAACTTCTGGTTTTGATTGTGGTTCCGCATGACAGAGTCTGGGACCCATGCCGTCAGGGTGCTCTGCTATTTATGTGGGGAGACCCTGAGAAAGCAGGACGCACGGCGGCGCATGTGCTACTTTGTTACGCGTTACACCTTTTTTTGGGCTGCAATTAAGGAGTGCAGTTGATTTTTCATTTGTAGATTTGCTTGAAATTTGGGAGGTATGTAAATTGAACAGTGGGATTGGTGTAAAATTTATAAACCTATTATGAGTAGATTGCATTTTTGGTATGTAGATAAAAATATAGTTTGGTTAATTTCTGTAGGTAGATTATTAATGATTTAAAGGTGTGAGCATAATTAAGTGTTGAAGGTGGGATATCCATTTATATTCTAGTTGGGACAGATGGGTATATCTAATGAATCAAACAGGCATTATTTAAATTAGATACTTATTAGCTTACACCTGTTGCATTTAAAATAATTGATAATATAGCTGTCATTGAATACTTACCTTTAACCCTGAAGTTCATATCCACTCACTTTTATAGAACTTTCTAACTTTTGCATTTTGAATAATCTGTATGGATTGGGGTGGCTTTGCTCTATAGCCTTGTCCTGCTCCCCTGGTTGTTTTTTCCACATATCAGCACAATTTGAGGAAAGGGCGCATCTCATTATCTCATGTCTGAATTATACCGATATAATGAATAAGAAGTAAAGGGCTCAATATTATATTAAAATGGTTGGTAATATTTGCAGGGAGGGATGTAAAGGGCATTACAGTGGGCAGTTTGCACGGGCGAAGAGTGCAGAGAGTATGACAGTAGACAATATGTGTAGAAGATTGCAGAGGGTATGATAGAAGGAAGTACTAGCTAGAGAGGAGTTCAGAAAATTGGGAGCGTTCAGGAACGTGGAGGTTATGACAGTAGGCATTATGTACAGGAGACTA
>NC_092859.1:48905496-49041588 GCF_032062135.1 Pyxicephalus adspersus
TATGTGTGGAGAAGTGTATGATAAAAGACAGTGTGAGTTGAAGTGGGCTGCAGAAGATTTAACAGCAGGAAGTATGTGCAACATAGTGTGAGAGAATGACAGCATTTAGAATTGCACAGGAGGGTTTTTTGAGGGTATGACAAAAAGCAGGTATATTTGAAATAAATTTGGCACACAACAAATCGGCAATGCCAAAATAAGCCATGAAAATGCACAGAACATAAATATCCAAGTTTTTCTCTCACGGGATCTATATAATTGCCATAAGGCAAATTGGGCCTCCTGGCTTTCTCTCTTACTCTTGAGTTACTTGTACAACAGACCTAAATTGTGGGGACCTTCTCCCGATTTACAGGCTTTTGCACAGTCTTTCTGTCTGAGCTGCGAATGTGCAGCACCACACTTACTTACAGCCTTATCTAAGCCCTTTATACCCTTTTCCAGGTAAAACTGATAATAAAATCTTGAAAGCACGTCCAAACCCAGTCTTAAGCTGCGTACACACTTCCAATTTTTATCGTTGGAAATGAACGACGAACGAATGACGAACGATCGATTGGGCAAAAATCGTTCGTAAAAAAAGTAACCAACGACGCCGACGAACGAGGATAGTCGTTGGAAATGAACGACCGGACCGGCGGATCGGATTGGACGACGATCGTTGACCATCTATCGTGTGTACGGTCGTTCATTGATCGTCCATGGTCTGAGCATGAGCGGTGAACGCTCACTTCCTGTGGTGCACATCACTTCCTGTATCGTTCAAACGATCGCATCTATCGTGTGTACAATATCTGCGAACGATCGTGTCGTTATATGTATGTACAGGATCAGTGCTATACGATCGTTCGCAGATATCGTGCAGGATCGTTCGTCGTTCGTTTACCAACGATAATAATTGGAAGTGTGTACGTAGCTTTATACTTATGAGTTTGCTACATTAGGTAAAGGTTATCTGTAACAAAAGAACATTTTAGACAACTTTGTGAAAGGTGACTAAAAGGTCACAATATTAAAACAATGACATTTCATAAATCTGAAGGAGTTATAAGCCTCAGTGGCTCATATTGGTGAGAGTATGCACATGGCATCTGATGCCTAGGTACTTTTTCAGCTTTATGGTGGAATAAAGAGAAAGCAACTTTTCCCATGACATCTTGTCTACAGTTTTCCCAGAAGGCCTGTGGAGAAACTTGTGATCAGCTTGTAGAAATAAAATTGGTCTTATGGATTCAAATGAAGTTTGTAATGGGCCATTAGGCTCCATGTTTGGTGTAATCAAAATTACACACATACAGTACCCACTGTAAAGCTTGATGATGGCAACATTATGCTGTGGATATGTTTTTCTGGAGAAGGCCCTTTATGACCAGTGAGGATGCAATGAATGCAAAAAAATATAGGTAAATATTATAAAAATATTCCTATCAGCCTAAGTTAAGAGGTGGGGGTGGAGTTAGAGAGGGATTGGGTCAGAAATGAAGAGGGCGGGGAATAGAGGGATTATATAGGAGGTTGGTCAGAAGTTAGGGACAGTTTTTTGCAGGAAGAAAATTTCCCACCCACCCTGTTTGAAGATAAGGGGGGCAGTTGAGTTTTAGTAGGGGAAAAGTCCTAATGGCAATTTTGTAAGGGCAACCCAGTGGTAGGGTGCCTATTTAAAGGTGGTATGGTGTGGGACTCTGAGGCAGTGCTGGGTGGCTAGGGGCTGGTGTGATATAAATGGAAAGTATACTTGGTTGGTGCGGACTTTTCCTTTCCTAGGCTTGCAGCCTAGTTGTTTAAGTTTGAAGCTGGTTGTTGGACATTTATATGTTAATTTGTATGTTAATAGTATGTAATTTGTATATGTTAATTTATGTTCAATTGTTAATGTATAATATTTGAACACTGGTTATATTTATGGTTATTTATTGTGGTTTCTTATGCCAGTCCAATAAGGTGTCGGTGTGTTTTTGGGGGGTTTAAAAGGGAAGGGAAGGAATGGTTGGTATGTTGGGTTTTTTTTAGGGAAAGTGTAAGAAAAATGGGACGAAGATCTGAACTGCCCTAGTCATGAAAAAGCCTGAGCATTATACATAAAAATTGTTTACAATCAACAATGTAAATCTAAATATTCTAATAGATACTTTGTGACTGGGCTTGAAAAGGCCTTATCCAAAGGCAATCTCATCACATCTTAATGGAGCTGTAGAAAACAAAATCAGTATTCAAATCTATAAAGCTGGTGAAGAGATTTGTTTACTTATATCCAAGGTTGCAATTGCTGTCAAAAGTGCATCTACAACATATCAACTAAAAAGGGTTGTAATTACACAATCCTAATTGTAGTTCCTTTTTTTAATTGATTCAAATCACTTTGCTGAGATCTGTTATCACTCTGACATAGACTCTGAGAGAGAATATTTCTGCTGATAAACCCACTGTTATACAAAGTCATATAACCAAAAAACTGCTGAGTGTGTGAATACTTTTTATACACACTATATAAGCAGTTGACATAACTGGTGGTATATTTTACTGTTTGCTAAAATATAGGGAAACAAGAAACAAAGACAGATTTTATTATACATAAAAGTTGGATTTCAGTTGGACAGAATGTAAGCAGCTTTTGTAGATCAGTATATAACAGGAAGATCCCAGGCAGGTTTAATCTTGCAATCAAAAATTATTAGAGTGTATTAACTTTGAGAAAACAGCCACAAATATTATTGTTTGAATTTACAGTAGCAGCTTCTTTATGTTCCATAATGCACATAAAGCATTACATCGTATTTGCTATGAATGAAATTTGTATTTATCCTAATCCCATGTCCTTATAAAACCAATACATTTCCAGTTTTGGCTTTCCTTATAGAAACATGAGCTGTGTTATATATAAATAAAGAAACACTTAAATGTGCCAGGGTTATAAATATCTCATTGATGGCTTATTAGGTTGCTGGGAAAAATTACTTTAATTATATGCATTCATAAATTCACTTACCTAATTATATCCCACACAGTAAGGCAATAATACAGTGTTACACCATTATTTTTCTTCAAAAACGATACCTTCTGTTTGCTAGTTTAAAAAGGTTAAAAAAATGCATTGAAAATTGTACCTGACAGATTTTAGCCTATTTTCTTTCTTCTTTTACACTTCTTCTACATTTCTTGTTTCATAGTTTGTGTGAGAACATATGTACAGTAGCTTTCTCTGAAGTGTGTTACAGCTACATAGGAAATGTATACTACGTAGTCTATGGTAGGAGAGCCACAACAAGTCACAATATGATGACTGGATGCATTTTAATAATTCATAAAACAGGGTTAAGCCTCTGAAAACAACTCTCTGCAACAGATGTGGTAAGTATTGCTCAGCTCAGTACAGAGGCAAAAATCTCAACCCTCTCTGCCACTACCACCATTTCACTGGTGTCCATGTCAACAGCAATAGGGCTTCCTACTGACTGATAGAAGTAGTAGTAATAATAATCATCCATTATCAAAATATCCCTATTACTTGGTGTTTAAATGACTAATAAACCTGAATATATATTCCTGCAATTATTTCTCTGTCAAAGTGATTTTCTTTGATAACAGATGGAGGACAGACAGTGCTATTTCATTCAAGTGCATGGCGCTGAGGCACACATAGTGTTCTGGCACTCGGCATCTCCTTGCCAATGTATATAGGCTGTTGCTGGAACCTAAGTGGGCTTCAAAAAATGCCCTAGGCTGGTCCAGATCATCTTCTGCTTCTAGAAACTGACTGTATTGTCCGAGACTACAGAGACTGTTGTATAGTTTGTGTACTGACATTGCAGTCTGCCATCGAAGTATTTATAGCCAAAACATGCGTAAAAGTACTACATGCTTTAGTTACAGGTAAAACAGCTAGACCCTCAGTGTGTTCTGAGACAAATTTTGCATATTTGGTAAAAGAAACCACCATTTATTATGATTTTTTTCAGCATTGCTTCCAAACATATTACATATTTTGATTTGTATATACTGTATGTTCTAAAACTGTTCCCTATTGTGTTTTTATAGCAATTTATATATGTCTTTTACTGTCTTATCTATTAGTAGTAAGAGGAAACAAAATCTAAATATAACACCATGGAAACTACCTGTTATCCTTCTAGTCAGGACCTTAAATTGGTGGTGTGATAGTCAAATGACTGAGGGGATGACTGCTGTAATTTCTTAAATGGAGAACACAGCTGGGTATCTCCTGCTTGTCCTTTCCTCCTGCCTGACCCCTAGGCCTCCTTTTATTCAAAAACAATGTGTTTTTGTTTTTTTCTGTTACTGGAAACGATTATAAAAGATAGTTTCCAGTAACAACATTTATGTTCTCTTTTGCAACTTAAAAAATGGAAAATTATTATTATTATTCTATAGTATTTATTTAGCACTAACATATTACGCAGCTCTGTACAAAGTCCATAGTCAAAGTCCAAAAGTCAAAGGAGCTCACATTATAATGTCCCTACCATAGTCATATGTCATTACCACAGCCTAAGGTCAATTCTGGGTGGAAGCCAATTAACCTAACTGCATGTTTTTGGGATTTGGGAGGAAACCCAACGCAAACACAGGGAGAACCTGCAAACTCCATGCAGATAGTATCCTTACTTACACATATCAATTTTGCCAATAATTATGTTTCTGATAAAAGAATTAGCTCTCTCATGTTTCCAGTTTGTTGAATTTTTTTTAAATACATTTGAAAATGTTGAGCACATCATTTTTCATGCTGGCATCAATGTAAGGTTTATCGGATCTTTAACTAAAATACTTATAATGTAATTATATTGCACACAGTTTACCTGCTGAGTGTCTGGCTTCAGTTTATATCCTCACCTTAATCTTGCATGGCTTTTCTGAATTGCCAGTCTTGGACTATTGTAGTCCAAGGCTACATGTTGTCAGATTCTAAACAGTTTCTATTGTAGACCTCAGATAGGTTGTTCCTCACATGGTCACATGTCATGAGAATCTGCTTTAGTAAACTGTTCTTTATTTCTTTAGCCCCTTGCCTTTAAATGACCATACTTCTTTAATTTTATATATATATATATATATATATATATATATATATATATATACCTGATCGGTGGGAATCACACAATATAGTGGTCTAGACCAGGGTTGTCCAAACTTTTTGCAAAGAGGGCCAGATTTGGTGAGGTGAAAATGTGTGGGGGCCGACCATTTAGCACATACTCAGTGTTAGTGTGGGCGTGGTCTATGCAGATTCCGCACAGCATATGTCCACCAGGGTGACGTGAAGGATTACCTGTGCACGGAGTCCGGTGTCAGTGGGGGCTACATTCAGAGCTCATTCTGAGTGAGCGTGGTCCGTGCGGGTCCTGCACAGCTTACGCCCACTGAAATGATGTAGGGGATTCCCTGTGCTGATTATACCTGCCAAGTAGCGGGCTGATAATTGCAAGGCAATTGATAAACTCAAATGAACTACAAAATAGCTTTTTTGTACGCATGTTTTTTTTACTGTGCTGTGCTGGCGGGCCGCATAATATGGATTTTATGACTGTGGGACGGAAATCTGAACACGGGCAACATTTGGACCCCAGACCGGACTTTGGACATGCCTGGTCTAGACAGTCACAGTAAACCTGATTTATTAAATATAGCTGGGTGACCCAGCTGGCTAGTTAGTTACTTCCTTTGCACCCTGCAATGATATTTAGAACTGAGCAGGTTTAAAGCTCCACTTAATGGCTAGCATATAAACACATATTCTATATTTTTTTTAAAAAAATCTAAATTTGCCTTACTATAAAAAATGGTTTTGTTACCTGATAAAGAAAGAAGTAACAGTATATAGGAAATAAATAGCTCTCATTCAGTTGATATTAAAAAAAACTTAAGCAAAACCATAGTAATTAGACTATTTACTTAATTTAGGCTAATTAGAATTTCAAAACAAACATAGAAACTGGTTAATTTTATTGGGCATATCACCACATCTCATTTATTTTTAGAAATCAGCCACATAGGCTGACATAAATAGATAAAATTATGCATTCTGCTAAGTGACATAGGACATAATAAACAATGTACAGGTAGTCCCCGAGTTAAGGACATCTGACATACAGACACCTCCTAGATATGAACGGTGCTTCCCTGCTGGTTTTGTGCAGGATGGAGGCTTAAAGGGGAGAGGGGCAACTAGCATGACTCGCAGAATCAATCTTTTGTCAAACACAGCTGAGGTTGTGGGTGGGGAGTTCTTTCTGCAGCCTCTCGTAACTCCTAATGACCAAGACAAACTCTGCAGTTGTTTCTTTTTGCATATCAAAGCACAGCTTGCTCCAGAAGTTAATGAATGTCTAGGCTCCATTTTTTTTTTTTTGCTTTGTTTGTGATTAACTCCCAGTGAGGATTTTATACAGTAACTGACATCAGGCTGCCTAATAATATGTTAAGACAAACATCTGTCCTAATTGCATTTATTAAAAGAATGTACCTGTTCCGACTTACATACAAATTCAATGTAAGAACAAACCTACAGTCCTTATCCCATATGTAACCCGGGGACTACCTGTATTGGAACTTATAACACCGGTTCACATGGCTGTTTCCCATGTGACTTGTTTGCTACCAGAGACTTAGGATTCCTTTTAGAACCTTACATTACAAAAATCAGTTAATCTATTATGAGAATACCCAATGTAGGGAAAGTATTGTAAGAGTAAACAAATCATATGTTCAAAAACATAAGTAAATACAATTCATATTTAATAAATTATATTGAACCGGTTACAATAAAAAGTATGTGAGCTTTTATGTTTACTATTATTTCTTCTGCTATGCAATCAAGTAGTATAAAGACCCAGAATTGCACTTTTTTTGTCAATAGAATTTTTTTGAGAATGATTTTTCATGTAATAACAACAAACAAACAAGGGGATAAAGTACGCAACATGTAAAACACCTACACAATGGCATAAATCATATAGGAAAAGAAAAAATATAAAATTGGATCACCTGAACAACTCACTGCTCAATATAATACAGGAAAGTCTCCGCGAGCGAACAAATGCCGTTAAGATTTCAGTTTTGTAAATCATTTTAAAGAGCCAGCCCAGGATGGTACAGTGAGACCCATTACAGGCACTTATAAATAAAACAATGAAGCCATAATTAAGCCATAAGACACGCCAGGACAGGACAGACTCAAGAGGATGGGGGGGGGGGGGGGGGCAGAATTGCACCTTTATACACAAGTCAGCTGTGTAAGTTCTAGAATTTCTCCACTGACAAGCTCACTTTAAAGTTTGCAGTTTACTGAGATTGTCTTAACTTTTTGCTTAAATACTGCATTGCATAGTTACCCACATGATACAT
This sequence comes from Pyxicephalus adspersus, assembly GCF_032062135.1. NCBI lineage: Eukaryota > Metazoa > Chordata > Amphibia > Anura > Pyxicephalidae > Pyxicephalus > Pyxicephalus adspersus. The sequence goes on from NC_092859.1 coordinate 48,912,859, forward strand.
TGTTAAAAGTGTATGACTTTAAACTCAACCTTCCAACAGCCATGAAGCAGACATAAGTCTTTAATACAAATCAGCTCATTTTCTCTTTCCTCTGCTAAAAAGCAGTACTAACATTTATTATGCAGTAAAATGTTCACTTAAACTACCTGATTGTCTTTGCTCTGGCAGGTTAAATTAATAGTTTTATTATCAAAATATTAAAATATCTCAACACTGATCCTCAGCTCAGTTGCAATCACACATAAAGAAAAGTAAATGATATATTCCTATTTTCACAACAGAGTGCATTAGAACCCACTGAGCTTTAACTGTCCTGATGGGATAAAGAAATCAGAGGTTCAGCTCAGTAAGTGTGAAAGCTAAACTTTACTATGCTTTATTATTATTATTCCATGCTGGAGCTAAAATTGGCAGTTCAATCATTTGTTTGTAAAAAATAAAAAATGTAATAAAATACTACAATAGTAAAAACATGCACATTTTCTATAACCTATTGAAAAAGTAAAGTAGATGTATAAATTTAAATCCTCACTTGCTGACTCAATACCTTGTAATTACTTGTACTCCTCTCTAGATTTCCACCTCAATTTTTCCATGTCAGCCCTACAAAATTCAACATTCTAAATGTGTCTTTTACCCTCAGTATACGGGCAAACCTACAGCTACACTACCCTTACTTTGGTAACTTCCTCCTTTCCTGGGCATTACAGTTACTCCCACGTATGATCCTTTGAATAATGCCAGCATAACTTCTATTAATAAACAGTTATGAACTCTTTTAACATCCTGAGATCATACTCACATTTTATAGGCAGCGTTTGGCAGCATTCACGCAAATAAGATGACTTACCTGTGCATATTATACCACCTCTCCTGGGTATTACCTGGATTACCCCCTCCTAAACTTCTCTGCAAAAACAAGCAAATTTATTTCTTGGCCCATTCAAATGTGCAAACTTTTGTTATTATTGCTAAAAATAATATGTAATACATATATTATTTATAAAGTGGCATCATCCTCTGTAATAATTTATTTAAATTGAAACATAAAGATATTTTTTTTCTGCAGAACTTGTCCTTTCACAAAAGGTGCTATCTTCTTACTATATGCCTCTTAATCTTTATACAGTTTTATTGAATATTTCCAACTCTATCCCTTTTTTTTTTTTGTTGGGAACAAGAATTAAAAAAATACATTTCTTCAGAAGAATATGATGATATCTGGCTTACCCTTCCTAAAAGTTCTAGAAATGTATACACTTGGAATAACTCTTATCAAGTCCTTCCTCTCCCATTGGTATTTTACTACAGCCTAATGCAAACCTATGTTCTCTCCCAGGTGCTTTAAACGCTGCAAAATGAGGGGGATGTAACACATTATGTTTGGGTACCCGTTACTTACCATACTTTTGTGCAGTCTGTGAGCAACCTTTATTTATTCTTACTTATGCACAGTGATATATAGTCATCATGGCTGTCTATACAAATCCAATCTCATGTACCCATTTAAAAGAATTTGTTACTTGCCTAATAAAAGCTTCTCTTGGCAAAAAGCCAGAAGAATAAAACTGATGGCACCACCACAACTAAGGGCTAGTAAACTGGAATATATTTAATTTTTCACTTTATTGGGTTCGGGTACACTTTAAGCCAGACTCTAATGAACAATACACTCACTTCGCTGTCAGGTGTGAAGAATTATTATTGATAGGCCAACTGCAAATTAAAAAATTAAATACAATTTTTATTAAAAATAGTATTCTGCCACTAAATGAACATAAAAAGAAAGGTATTTTACCATATACATTTAGGCTATATTTTTTTTAATATCAAAAATGGCATCTTCTAGCATAACTCTCTGTAAGTTTACCCACTTTGTACCATTTGTTCTCCTTTCTTTTTTAACCATTCAAAAGTTATGTTGCCTTACCTCAAAGTTGATCATTTTTATTTGTCTCATATTTTTATACTGGTGTATGCAATGCAAATTGAGGAACATTAAACTAATAATAATTGCACAATATCTAATTCTAAGCTGTCAAATCCCTAGTGATAAAAAATAAACAGCTGGCATGTGTGGTATTCTGGTTTTCTCGATTGGTTGCTTCCAGTCCTGTATGATCTCCATTTTACAACCAGTTGGTTATTAATTTTTCAGATAAGCTTTTTTTTTTCAAATTTCCTTTTCAGGGAGTCCACAGCTTGAATCAAGGCATGAGCAATCAACTAATAATTATGTCATCCTAACTAACAACCATTGAATTGCAGTGACTGAAACATCTACACCTACGCAAATGCTGAGAGCACCCACTTCTATTTTCTTTGGCAGGAGCTAACAGTGCTACATGCCAATGAGAAGTATGCTGCTATGCATACCACAAAACAGAAGATGGGTAAAAGAAGTATTCACTGCAGCTACCATAGGATACATTTATAGCCTACTTTTTCTAAAATAATTACGCTCAAAAAAAGGAAATGAATCAATAGCAAAATGACTGCATTGCATGTGTCATTTGATAATATGCAAATTGTTACATTTTTGGAACATAATAAAATGAGTCTAGAGTGTAAAATACTTAGCTAGTAAAGATGTTATTATCACATATCAAGCTCCTCCAGATAACTATATATCTGCTCCTTTTTTCAGTGTCGGCACATATGTACCTGTAATATTCAAGAGCTTCAATGTACTTACTTCCTGGATGGGCACCTGTCTAAATTTTCCTATTAATAGTAAACAAAAGAGGATCAGACAGGGTTAGGGATAGCACAGGGGTCCTGGGTGCAGTGTTTTTTTAAAGTCCTCCAAGACTGGAGTTGACAGACCATCATGGGTGTACCAACATGATCCAGCAAACTGTTCATCAAGTAGCTTTCCTTGAGGGTAAACAGTATATAGCCAAGGTAGCTGTTAAAGATAAAGACCTAGAAGTAGAAACATCTGATCTAACCTATCTGAGGAGTTCCCCCTTCCACTTAATTTTTTGTAAATCAGCAACCACTTACTTTTTATGACGTTATACAGACCAAGTTGGCCTTTTCAGATTTTTGACAATTGATGCCTTTTTGCAGGATGCTGTTTATCTCAGTTCCCTCATTACTGCAGAACCACGCCCTCTTCCAAATTCTTAACATACTCATTGGACTTTTTTTTATACAACATACTTTCTTTGGCCATGTGACTGGATGGTCCTGTCAATGAATTCAGATATTTTTTTCTTTTCTATTGCCTTACTTGCCTCCACAAGCTCACTACCTTTTCAGTTAGAGGTTCCACTCCATCAGCTTTGGGTTTGTATTTATCTCAATTGGGCTAGTTTGTGTTTTTCTGCCTGTCTGCCTGTTGTACGTAATTTTTACCTTATCTTCTAAGGTTCTACCTTAGTGAACTTTGTTCTGGGGATATGGGTATGAATACAGTTATGTGCACAAGGGGTTTTGATTGGGATTTAGGACATTTGATTTGGTGTACTCTTTCTTAGTACCCTCCTTGTACCCCCTTCTATGGTTTCGGAGCCAGGTAACTTGGCTTTCACAGTAATCACTTTGTCATGCAACTCCCTTGGAAATGGTTAGTAACTCTGGTTCACACAGTGTACAGCCACAGCTTTAAGTAGGTATTTACTTACTGGCAAAAGTTCAGTAGGTAAGGCCCTTTGCCAGTAGCCTGTTACACTAATACTTTACAAAGAATTCCTTACATTGGCTGCTTCACTGTCCACATCTCTCTTTCATTACTCCGTGCCTTCTTCCTCCCACCTCTCCCTGTTCTTCCTTCCACTAAATATTTCCCTCTTATATGTCATTTTTTTTTTTAAAAGAAAGGGAAAACATTCCAAAAGGATAAATCAGGTGAAAAAAACTCAGTTAAGGGTATCTGTCAGTAAAGGGTCAGTTCTTCCAATGGGATATTATTGTTTATGCATACATAATGAATGGTATTATTTGAATGGTATTATTTTTATAACAAGGGTATTATTTGTCTTCTGTTACTATCTACCTCTTTTTGGACTTTCACTGGTTTTCCCCATTTCTTAACTAATGAATGCAAAAATCCTGCTTTGGAAAGTGTTTTCACAAATTAGAAAGTATGAGAGGTGGTAGTCAAAGTACAGCATAAGTTCATTCTTTCTGTATGATAGGATTATCTGTATTGATCTAAGGGGCCTATGGTATTTATAGGAACATAGCTCTTTTTTGCTCTCTTGCTTTTTACATTCTTTACAAAAATGTAAATGTTACATTTACCCCCTCAAATGCATCCGTTGGACACCTTTCTGCCTCTTTTATCAACATATATTGTGTCATGATATGGTTTTTAGTCACTTTGTTGATATATGCATATGGATAAAGTCAGTCACTCATAAACAATAGGACATCTACTGACACTTTCTTGGTGTTAGAAAGTGTGTATATATATATATATATATATATATATATATATATATATATATAAATATAGAAAGCAACAGAAGAATAATACTGTAGTGTATGAGTTTTGCTGGGTTAAACAAATGCCACATTTTAAAATACGATTTTCCAATAACTATGAAAATGCTGCAGACCCAGAAATTTCACCAACAAAAGAAGAAAAAGAGAAAAAAAAAAGGAAAAAATATTTATATACACTTTCTTACACCAAGAAAGTGTCAGTAGATGTCCTATTGTTTATGAGTGACTGACTTTATCCATATGCATTTATCAACAAAGTGACTAAAAACCATATCATGACACAATATATGCTGATAAAAGAAGCAGAAAGGTGTCCAACGGATGCATTTGAGTTTATCTATATAGTATAGCCACATTTTAGCGGAGGAAAAAAAATAATTCTCATGCAAATCTCAAAGTCTTGCTGAACATAGTACTGGGGGATCATTATCAAGCAGGCATAAATATAAATATATATATATATATATATATATATATATATATATATGCATACCATGTAGTTTTTTCGAAGGTGGAGGTAATTTTTTGTTTAATTTTCAGGGGTAGAGTGGCAATGTAAAATTCCCACACCTCAAAAAATTTAGTGACACAAATTTCTTTATCCAAAGACCCCACCATCCATTCAATCTGAAAGAGGTACCATAGTTTTTCCCACAACAAGGTAAACTCGACAATTTTAAATGCCAAAGAATGTAGCATTTTTTTATTTTATGCTACAACAATTGTAGTGATAGGAGTGAGTGAACAGGATCATTGATGCTGAAGTTTTTTTAGAGATATTCGAAGCCAATGGTTTGTAAAAAAAAATGTAAGCAGAAGCATGCATATTCTGACTTAATTATTACAATGCATTTTCACCTTTGTAAATCAAATTACATCAAAGTCTAATTTTTTTTTTGATTTTTCATTTTTGTTACAGTTCTTTACAAAAAGAAGATGAGGACTATGAGGATGCTCCTTCTAATAAAACGTGGCTACTCACGCGCAAATTTCATGATAATGATGTAACATCTATTTTAAATGGACTTCTCAAAGGTTATGACAACAAGCTCAGACCTGATATTGGAGGTATGCTCTTACTAGCAGAGAGTACTGTAGTAGTAGTAATGCAATAATAAAGAAACAGAATGTGATTGGTTGTTCCAACCTTCTCCATGGAATTTGTATTCTGGTATATTATTATGATAGGTTACTGTGACATGTAATGAGTTTTTTTTTAAAGACTAGTGTTAGTCGAGTTTTCCCCTGTGAGGTTTGCAGACAGTTTGCTGAAATTGACTCCAATGTTCAGATTAATTTGTAGCTGATTTCGATCTCTATTGAAGTAAATGACATAGGCAGATCTGATGAACACTACATAGCAGAAAGCTCATACATTCTGACCAGCAGACAATAACAGCTTCTACATTCCACTAGCCAGGTGTAACAATGTGGAAGTTTTTGTGGGACTACAAGTGTCAGGAAGGGTTAAAGAACGACACAAAACACCAGGTTCGGTAAGCCATACTTTTACTGTTATCCACAGATATACAATGGCTCCTGACCAGCCCTTCTGCTTGCTTGGGGAGAAATAAAAGTTGTCTGCTAAGTCTTGGACCTTTGGTCCCCCAGATAAACATAAAAGTCAAAAAGTGCAAAAGTATGGCCTTGGACTTGAAAATTTTAAAGAAGTCTTAGTATGACATGTTTTTAATACAATTTATTTGGCTGAACAAAAATAATGTTTGCCTACCCCAGCCTTTAAAATCCTGTAAGATCCCCATGTTCTTTTAATGAAAAACTAAAAAAAACTGTGGCAACTGTATACGTTTTGGTGCAACTCCATATACTTTTTATTTCAGTTCTGCTGGGAGGCATTGTTATTGGATACATCATATTTTTTTTATTTAACTCTGAGAGAAAATATATATGTTGTGATTTTATTTTAAATTAAAATTTAGAGAATTAAACATCACATCTCTCTCATTCTAGAATACATGTGATGTAGTGTGGGCTTTTGCAGTTAGATAAACAGCATCATGTTAAATGCACTAATCTAATCAGAATTAATCTCTCTCTAATTACACTACAGTAAACTCAGATCTGATTGCTGTGGTTAAAAGCATCTTACACATCTTCAACACTTACAGCACAGACTTTCTAATAACAGTTTAGACTGACAGTATCAACTTAGGCTTCCAAAAGTGCTCATGAATTCACATACCCTGGCAGTTATTTTAGTCAAAATGCAAAGCTAGGGAAAGTGGTTATGTTGCTTAAAAGTACTGAAAAGTATAACTGTACAGAATGTACTGTGTAATAAAACCAGTAGAATTCTGCGCAAAAAATGTTTATTGGAGCATACGTTTTATTTGTGAATGACCTCAGATGCCCATTTAATCTGGTTTGATAAAACACTGAGAAGCAGCAGTGGTATTGTCTCTGTGTATATTTATATCTAAAACAAAGCTCTCTTTTCAGATTGTGTAGAATTTCCTCTGGGACATTGTTTTTTTTTTTTTTTTTTTACAGATCATAAACACTCTTGTTTAATTACTTTCTGTGTTAGCTGGGACAGTTATGAATGTTTGCTTAGATGAGTAGTTAGAATTACAGGCAAAGCACACATTGGGCTTGATTTGGGGAGAAATAAAAGGAGTCTGCTAACCTGACCTTTGGTCCCCCAGATACACATAAAAGTCAAAAAGTGCAAAAGTATGGCCTTGGACTTGAAAATTTTAAAGCAACCTTAGTATGACATTTATTTAATACAATTTATTCGGCTGAACAAAAATAATGTGTGTCTACCCCAAAAGTATGGCCTTGGACTTGAAGGCTGCTTTAAAACTCCCTAAGACTGGGGAAGTTGGACTTTCATTGAAGAACCTGGGTGATCCAGAAAACTGGGAATTAACTTCCTAAAATCATTTGCCATTATTTGACAAATGTTTTCAATCCTTGACCACATTTACTCCACAGGTTTGCATGATCACTCAGATTCTCCCTTAATAGTCTTTTCTGTTCTTTACCTAGAACAAGACATTATTCTTGTCTTAGTTTTATATCTTGTACAATCTCCACATTGGATATTGACCTACAATAAATAAAAAACATAAAAAAGACGTTTTGTTAAAGCTATGTTTAAACTGTTTTCTGTGTTCCTATTTTATGGACCACAATAAATATAATACAAAAAACAAAACAAAACAAAAAAACAAGCAAAGTAATTATTGAAGACCAGAGAAGCCAGGGATGTTGACATTTTAGACATAATATTATGGGATGTTCTTCCAAAAACTTCCAGAAAGAAATACCAGGTAGGGATTTGTATCAATCAGCTATAACAATTGTTTTAATTACCATAACCATGTTATATACAGCAATGCAGCTATTATTTAAAAAAAAACTTGTTGGCTTTAATTGTTGAAAATAATGATTCTTATGAATAATAATGACCAATAGAACTGTTATCTAAATTTATTTTACTGAAATTCACCTTCTTATGGTATGTAAATAGTAAATAACAAGTTACAATTGTTCTCATAGGTGTACATATCCCAAAGGAATTTGTAAAATTTTGGCCATTGTCATGCAGAAACTCCTTTTATTTTTGCTCAGACAAAACACGTTATTATGGCAAAATTGTGTGTGCCGTCTTTAAATCATAATAAAAACTGAAGTCACCCAAATGGACCTAATCCAAAGTGTACATAGCTTTACTGTTGGGACTGATAATATACACTTAAGACAAAGTGTTAAGACCTGACTTCTTTGACTGTAATAATGTCTATATAAAAATAGGCAATTTAAATGTATTCAGTGCTGCACTTGCTGGATATTGAGTCATGGGGAAAACAGAATCTGGCAATGGATCAGTGAGAAAAGATTGCTGAATTATACAAATCAAGAAAAAGATAAAAAAAAACAGTTTTGAAGAGATGTTGCTGTTTTAAGATTCACAGTATGGAGGCAATTGAACAAAAATCAACTGCACAGTTGACTTGCAGGAAATAAAGACAACTGTGCAAATTCCACAAAATGGCTACTATGTTACAACATGCTAAAAAGCATCTAGACAAGCCTCAAAACTTCTGGAACAAAGCAATGGGACCAATTTTAATTTTGTGCTCACAGCCATAAATGCTTTGTTTGTAGAGGATTCAACAAGGTCTCCAATGAAAAGTACACCATTCCTAGCATTGATGTTGTGGGGATGTGCAATGCATGGAAGCTGATACAGGGAAATTGATGGCAAGATAAATGCAGCATGTTGCAAGAGAATACCAGAGAACTACTTGCATTCTTCAGTGCACATGGATGCACATGGATATTCCAACATGACAATGATTAAAAACAGAAAACACTTTACTGTCCTGAGAGTTGGCTACCATCCCTCACTTCTCACAGTGGTTCTATGTCCTGCAGTGCAGATGCTGACAGAAAGAATGACAACATGCAATGCGAGACCACATATCTGACACATTTATTATTGTTATTGTACAGATTTTTCCAAAATCAGAAGTTCATGAATACAAAAAAGATCTGGGAAATAAGTGGTAGAATATAAAAGGTGTTTTTTACAGGGTTGTTATTTTGGCACTTTTTTATGGTAAGTACGGAGACCTTTTAAAGCAGGCATCTCCAGTTGTCTTCTCAACTCCCCAGGATCCCTGGGAAAATTGCTTGTAATTGTCTTTACTGCAAAAACAGGTGGAAGGTGGCCTCACTCACCAAAAGGGCTTATAGCATGCAAAATTCAAGTGCAACCAGAATTTTTTTTTCAGTCCTGGGGATTGCAGGGTTAAGTAAAGATCATAAAAGAATGTAGACAGACATCAGAAGGCGCCTTCTGTATTGATAAGTAGTTGTAATAATATCTTGTTATTTAGGGAGGAAAGAAAAGAGCAGTTGGTGCATATGAGTAACATTGTTTCATGATTGCAAAAGTATTCTGGTGCCAGCTCACTTATATGTAATTGTAAAATAATATTATCTTTGATGTTTTGCTAGACATAGAACTAAATAACCAACAGGCTTTTTAAAACATATTACTTTAATAACAGATTTTTAAGATAATGCAAATCTAAATGTGACTTAATCTTAACATTTGTTTTTACTTAACAGTAAAACCAACACTAATCCAAACAGACATGTATGTTAATAGCATTGGACCAGTAAATGCTATCAATATGGTAAGTGAAGCCTCAGTTGTTGTTAGTCTGACATCTGTATTACCATTTTACAATTTGATGAAAAGAATGAGGAGTGATTATTTATTATCATTTATATATTTATTTTTTAGGACCATTTATATGTTTGCTCTTTACTCCTTTGGCAAGCTGGATTCCAGGAGAACGTTTGCCCTTGTTGCCTCACTGCACCATTACCTATGCAGAAAGGTCACAAGCCTATTAAACAGTCTGGCTTCAGTATTAAAGGGGACCTTATTTTAGCTCCTAAAACTGGCTATTGCCACTGCCAACTCAAGAATTTAAATATATAGATATACCTTGAAAAAAAAAAGTTTTTTTGCAAGGAATAGTGGTGGACAATAGATGCCTCCTAGTTTGAACAGTCTGATTGAAAATGTTTCTGGAAAAGAGAAATGGTAGAAAAAATGGGAATGTTACCTTTTAAGAGCCACTGGAAGAAGACAGTTGCTTTCTAGGCAGAAGAAGGGGGAGAGAGAGAGAAAGACAAAATATACTACATATGTGTAGGGTGGAGGAGTGTGTTTTAATTAGTGGTCACTTTCTGATCTGCTCCTAAGTCTCTGAAAAACATATGATAGAAGAAGGGTGCATAAGATAATAGAGTGACACATAGGAAAGTTTGAAATTGGGGAAGAAGGGTGGAGAAAAAAGACACACTTAAGAACAAAGGTGAAAAGGAGAGAAAAAGAAACAAAGAAATGTGGAGAAGAAAGAGATGTGGATGAAGAAGAGAAGAGAGGACTACAGGGAAAGATAGGTTATTTGGGAAAGTAACAAGGGAAAAAAAAGACGCAAAAAGGGTGGAGTTCAGGGATACATGGGGGAAGAAGGTGGAAAGAAAAAAGCAAGTAAGCCAGGAGCAAGTGCTAAAATCAAACCAGAAAGGGAGGGAGATGCAAGTGGGGGTTCAGGGTGATTGCAAGTTTACCTAGTATGGGGTCCAGAAATTTCTCATAGCAATTCTAAATACCTGTTTAAAATACAAAACTAGGGACTTCCGGGGGAGCAGTCACCACGAGCAGACACACACACATGGAGCTCTGTGGGGTTTGGAGACTTGCATGTGTGTTTACTGATTCTGGAGACCGGGAACTTCCATCTGGTGCAGGGGAAGACTGCTGCTGCTGTCCTGGATACTGTGGTCAGCTGCTGGAGACTGCAGCCTGGTGTGGATGTGAGCCAGGGCTTCCATTCTCTGTGCTGCTGAGACAGGAGACATCTTCACACACAGGGCTCTAGGCTCTTCACTAGAGGTACACTGTGCTGTTGCTGGGGGTCATTTTAAGACAGGATTGCTCTGAGACTTGCTGTGGTTGCTGTGAATTTCTGCTATAATGATTAGGCATGCAGATTGCCATTTTTGAACTGCTGAATGTGTTTGTTACTTTCTATGCCTCTTTTGCGGTCTTTATTGTCTTTTGTTTTGAAAAATTTTAAATAAAGAATGTTTAAAAAAAAAAAAAATAATACAAAACTAGAAATTATCCTGGTTTGTTTTGCAGTTTTAACCCAGTCTAAAAAATGTGCAGTTTAATAAATTTTCTGGTAAACGGCTTTAAAAACCTAAAAAACTTCCCAGCTACACAGGCAAACATACAACAGAGCAGACATAGTCCTTTTGATTCAGTGAGATCAAAGAAAATAATTTGTTGCTTGCTTTACCTATATATATATATGTGGCCAGAAGAAAGGTACAGTCAAGGGGAATAGCCTTAGCATTTCATAATGCAAATATGCATTTGGCAAATTTTTGACTTTATATATTTTAAAATAAAAACTAAAACATTAAAAAATATGTAAAGTTTACCATGGCCCATGCTGAAATGTAGATTACAGATTTGCTACTGGAATGACATTTTCTCTGCAGTACATAAAACAATAGTCAACCACTGTTTGTTAAATTATTGCATTTCTCTGTAACTATATAGGTTTGCTTTGGCAAGAGATCAAAAACCATAGTGACAAATTTTGAACTGTATATATATATATAGAGTCAGCAAAAAGTATTTATCATGCTGAATTTCTTATCGGAGACAAGGTTGAGCTTTGAAATTTTGTAATAAGCTAAATTATTATTAGTTGCATCTACGTAGGGGTGCTGAGAAGTTCCTGGCTTTGCCCAGAAAGAAGAGAGCCAAAGTTATCAAATACCACATTTATTCATGTACTCCACTTACCCCCTGAGACTGATGCACTTGGTACAGCGTAGTTGCAGCTTTTTAGACCGTTCAAATAAAAGTCCTTTGGTTGGGCCGCAAACCAGCTCTCAGCAGCATCTTTGACGTCAGAAATGTCCTCAAAACGTTGCCCCTTCAGTTGTTTCTTCAAATTCGGGAACAGATAATAGTCCAAAGAGGCCAGGTCAGGTGAGTAGGGGGAATGATGGACCAATTGGAAACCCAGGGTGTTCAATTTGGCAGCCACAACGTTGAACGTGTGCGCAGGTGCATTGTCTTGCAAAAAAAAAGGATCCCTTTGGTCAACTTTTCACAGTGTTTCGTCTTAAATGCATTCTTCGGCTGGTCCGAGAGGTTAACATAATACTGTCCAGTAATACTAGAGCCCTCAGGTAGGTGGTCCACCAACAGAATACCCTCTTTGTCCCAAAAAACAAACGCCATAACTTTTTTGGCCGATTTCTGGGTTCCGAACTTCTTTGGCCACGGGGACCCGCTGTGGTGCCATTCCTTTGACTGTTCCTTGGTTTCAGGATCATAGATGTGGAGCCAGGTTTCATCCCCAGTCACTAACCCAGTCCTGTGCAGCTTCAATTGGGCCAAAACTGCTTTGGATGCTTCAACTCGTTCCTTCTTCTGATCACTGTTCAAAACATTTCGGCTTTGTTGAAAGCTTTCGCATGTCTAGGATACTGGTCATAATAAACCCAACACACTCCCGTGAGACGTCAAGTATCTGGGCTTTATTTTTTGTGGATATTCGCCGGTCCTCAACAATCAGCTCATGGACAGCATCCCAGGTTGCCGGGTCTGTTAAGGTTGGGGGCGCCTACTGCGGGGCTCATCTTCAACAGTGAAATGCCCAGTCTTAAAACGAGATATCCAGGTTTTGACAGTGCTGTAGGAAGGACACTTCTCTCCAGTGTTTGTGACATCTCAGTGTGAATGTCCTTTACTGACTTTCCCTGGAGAAACAAAAACTTAATGACAGCTTCTCACTAAAAAAAAACAGTTTTAAGAATCACAAAGATCTGATATTTGCACAGTTACATACTAAGATATTAGGCTGTCATTTGCCCCCTCACTCATCTTTCTATTTCATCTGGAAGGGGGCAAAACCAGGAACTTCTCAGCACCCCCTCATATGTGCTGTCGTTTAAAAGGTAGGTAAATAGAATGGTACTGTATTTGGATGCAACAGAATATCGAAACTAGAAAAGCTTTAGCTAAAACTCAAACTCCAACCCTAAAGCTTGTGTCATCAACATTCAGAAGATATAACCAATTTGTAGTGCAGTGCCTCCTTCGGAGATTCACTTGGATTACATCTATTCCTATTTTGAATAGGCTGACTACTTAATCATAAATACTGCATTATTGAAAATAAACAACAAGGAAGACCTTTATGATAATTTTTAGTTTACCAAAACCTGAGTTATTTGACATTCAAAGATTGTATCAGTTAGTTCCTCAAAATACATTTTATGTTACATTGATACCACTGAAGTAACAAAATAGCTATTCCACATTCTGATTTTATATAAGTGGAGCATCATAAAATCATAAAAATGTTTTTTTTTTATGTCTCCCCTGCTACATTTTAACATGTCCTTCTTTATTACTTTAGGAATATACCATTGACATATTTTTTGCACAAACCTGGTATGACAGGCGCTTAAAATTTAACAGTACTATAAAAGTCCTCCGACTGAACAGTAATATGGTTGGAAAGATCTGGATACCTGATACTTTTTTTCGTAACTCAAAAAAAGCTGATGCGCATTGGATAACAACTCCTAACCGAATGTTGAGGATATGGAATGATGGAAGAGTGCTCTACACACTTAGGTATACATTTCTGTTGTAATTATGTGTTTGTTTTGTGCTGCAAAAAATTATTTTGGCGAATATCTATAAGAAACATAGCTTAAAACTAGTATGGAGATAAAGAGTTCTAACTCAAAATGTGTTGATGAAGGAACATCAACACAATGGCCAGGAAAATATTATTTTCAAATATCAACAATGGCAGCCTCTACAAATCCTTCAAGAAGTATACAGATGTATAATAATTTGTCATAGTAAAACACATTTTGCCATAAAAAAAACATATATTTAACAAATACATATAAAGTTAAATAAGGAGGAGAAAAAAAGTATTTTTCTAGAAAATATACAATATTATATAACAGATAATAGTTGTTATAACAAATAACAGTATTCTAGAAAATATACAATTTACATCAATAAATGTGAACTGGGTGGTCAAAAACTCTTTAAATTCTACTCTTGTAATAAGTCCTAAGAGGGCCCCTGTGCTATGTACAATGTTGTTTATATAACACTTGGAGCTCTAACACTTGAGGTAGTAGTTTGGATCCTTTATTTCACAACAAGGTTGATCGCAAAAAAATGGGTGTTTGATTCAAGGGTAATATTTTAGGACTTGTTTCATGTTGACAGACATATTTTAAGTTTAGGTGCTTAAAGCTAAACATTCCCTTACTCACTAATCATCTGTTCACAGGTCTGCCGTTTGTTCTCAACATGCAGTTGGATCAATTGAAAAGAAATAAAGTTAAATACAAGAATAATGTTAAGTTACATCAGTAATATATACTCCACTTACACTGCATATCTCTATGCCCAAAGGAAAGCTAAAAATTAGACATACTGATACTGATACATACTGATTAGGCATATATTTCTTGATTAAACTTGTCCTTTAGCTGGGGGATTTTACTGTATCCACTAAAGTGTTTTTCTTCTTGCTGTTGTCCATGACTTATTTGCCCTGATTTACTAAAGCTCTCCAAGGCTTGAGATAATACACTTTCAGAAGTGAAGCTGGGTGATCCAAAAAACATGAAAAGGATTTTTAAAAATCATTTGCTATTAGCCAGCAAAAGTTTTGAATGCTGGACCAGATCCATTAAAGGTTTGCTGGATCACCCAGCTTCACTGATGAAAGTGTATTCTCTCCAGCTTTGGAGAGCTTTAATAAATCAGGGCCATTGTGTCTTGTAAATTTAGCCTTAGCCTTGCAAAATAAAATAGTCCTAATGTTGGACAACTTTATACTGCAGCATTATGAGCCTTCTAATTCTCAACAGTAAACACCCTCTTGTTTGTCTACAGTGCATTTTAGCTATTTATCATACATACTCAAGTATAAACCAATTTTTTTTAACCTGAAAATTACCTTAGAAAAAGAATCTCATTTTTACTGTCACACTTACCTCTTTCTCGCTAAACTGCAGATGCCTCTCTCCTGCGCATGCCTGCAGTTCTGTGCCCGGGTGCGCCTGCTCTTTCAGATTTAATCAGTATCGCCCCTCCCGCCGGCCAATCAGGAAATAACCTGTTAACCACCCTTGGCTATTTAGCTAGTTCAGACACAGCACTCAGTGTTTGTGCAATGTGTCTTCACTAGTGCTGAGCCCCCTAACTCTGCTGATATTTTCCTGTACACCTGTTGGTTAATTTAGTGCTTCCCCTCTCCAGCTCCTGTGTTATCCCCTTTTTGCCTAGTTCGTTATTTCCCATCCAATTCCCTTTGTGCTTTTCTAGTGTTCCTCTCTGTCTGTAGTTATTCCTGTTTCACCTGTGCCTCCTGTTACTTCCAGAGTCTCCTGTGTTCCCTGTCCCTGTGGTGGCCCCTGTGTCACTGGTGTCTATTTCCTGGATCTCTGGTATTTTACCCCTGGCACCCAATCCTTCTGCTTAGTGATTTGGTACTGTACATCTTCCTGCCCACCCTGGTGTGCCCAAGGACTGCAAACCTACTTGAGTCAGGCCACTCACTAGATGTGCAATGTGTCCTCATGTAACGTATGTAACAACTTTTGTGCTCTGAGACATTTAAAATGAGATTCATTTTCTAATGGCATTTTCAGGTAAAAAAAATGCACAAAAGATAATTTAAGTGAGAAAGTGACCTATCATAAACAACATAAACAACAAAGTACTGAATAGTTTTCTTGTAAAAAGTGGGGAAAAAAAGACAAAACATGTGATTTTATTTTTTTAAATGTTTTAAAAAATAACACAACGTGGATGTATTTTTATCCAGTCCTGCTATAATTTGTAGAAACACTGAGAGTGGATCGTAATGTGGCAATAATTAAACCAAAGTATCTCACAAGCCTTCCCCATTCTTCAGTGTACACCTATATGAGAGACTCAGACTTGCAAATATCAGTTGAAGATTTCTAATATGCATACACTGGGAATAGGACATAGGAAATAAAATATAGGGAATGGCAGCCAACCAATTATTTTACACTAGAATGAGTGAGGAAATTCACATTGCTCTCACAATGCAATGGGTCTGATTTATTAAAGCTCCCCAAAGATACACTTTCATCTGTAAACCTCTGTGATTCAACATACCTGGAAAGGATCTAGTATAGGATTAAAAACATTTGCTAACAACTGGCAAATTAGTTTTAAGAAATCCATTCCAGGTTTGTTGGATTAACCAGTTTCACTGATGAAAGTGTTTCCTGTGCAGCCTTGGAGAGCTTTAATGTATCCTGTCGACTCTTGAATTCCTGTAGTTACTAAACTTATTGGTGAATGGCAATATTTACAATATACACATGAAGGTAACTAACGGTCTTATTATAATATTTGGAGTTTTTCTTGAAGTCAAATCTTTCTAATTTCTAATATTATCAATATCCATTAATTTATATTTAAAAATAATACTCCTGCAGGCTTACAATAGATGCTGAGTGCCAACTGCAGCTGCACAACTTTCCAATGGATGAGCATTCTTGTCCCCTGGAATTTTCAAGCTGTAAGTAATTATTTTACATTTACTTTGCTAGACAAAATGTGGGCTTTATGTTTAGTTTTTTTATTTTATTTTTTTTAAATTAAAGATTTTTGAATGGATTAATAAAAACATAAATACAATTTGGGATACATAGCTATAATGAAAAGTGAAAATTGATTTTACAGATTACACTGCAAGCTAGGTAAAACTATATATATACAAGATTGTTGTCTGTGGTGAAAATCCAGCATGTCTTGAATTTATTAAATTGCTATACAACCAAGTTGGGATGAGGGCTATCACTCTCTCTTCCTCCTCCCTTCTTACAACTAAAACAGCACTGTGTGTACTAAGTTTTTGCATGCTATTGTCACTGGAAATTATTACAAAATATTGTTTGTTTTTAGCAACAGAAAATTACTGTCTGTACATAGTTTAGGATCTAGTGTTAACAAGTATAGTAGATTATGGATTATTTTTAATTCCCCAAATTTAACACATCCTTGACATATCAGAGCATTTATACTATCATTCACAAAAAACAAATATATTCCCAATCACCAAAATATATACTATATCACATGTTTTCCCATCAGAACTGCAAATGGCCAAGACAGCATACATTTCTCAGATGTATCCTACTTTTGTCAGTGTAAGGAAACCAGTTCAGCCCCTTTGCTTACATCTAGGAACGTCTGTGTAGTAAAGGCCTATAGACTTTAATGGAGCAGGTAGAAGGACATGTCTACATGCTTTGCTGCATGTAACAAGGGTAACAAGGGCAAGGCAACAAGGGTAACTACACAGCTTGTTTGCGCATAATATAGTCTTTACACAAGTAAGAGAAAAACAGTTGCAAAACCACATATATATTCACACTTTATTGAAGGAACATTTCTCAGACAAAGACATTATCAGGAATGTGGGGGAAAAAATTAAAGGGGAATCACAATGAGAAAACATGCTGAGATGAGACATCATTCAAACTGTACCAATAATGTTACCATCTGGACAAAGTGGTTAAAGTTATGGAAGGTGTGGATTATAGAGGGCAAAGTTCCCATACAGACATAAACTTCTGGTGCATTTTATTTAGGGTGCTTGTCAGTTTCTCATTAACTAAAATGTCCATTGTAAAATTATCAATTCTAAGTTTCACTTCAATAAATGGAAATTGTTTCTTCCAATTACTTGCTATTTCCTGCTTATCTGCTAATAGAAGATATGTGCATAATTTAAATTGTAAATTTGTAAGATTCTGTGGTTAAAAATGTACCAGAGCAAACCACATGTCTTTGGGAATAAAGACCTGAAAAGTCCATTCAACAGCCTGAAAACCCTGCTCCAGAACCTTATAACAAAAGGGCACAACCACCGATTGTGCATAGCTGTACCTGCCTCTTAGAAGGCCCTAAAACATAGTCCAGACCCATTATTTGAACAATACTTTAATCGTAAAAGCACCATGTACCATCTCATCATAACTTTAAATGCAGATTTGACAGTGGTGACATTCAGAGAACATGAGGCCATCTTTGTCCATGCACGGAACTACTTGCTCTCAGGTCTGGAGAGGTACAGATCCTTTACCCAGAATGAAACATGTTTATGGGACTGAGAATCAATTATAGTGTTAAGCTCAGTGTATAGTATGGAAATTAAAACAGATATGTTCCAGAATTGTCAACTTTAATGGACAGTATCTATTTTGGATTAAGGATCTGATCTAATGACGGAGTTGCAGGTGACTGAAATATTCTTTCCCTGGTTCATCATGTGTTTTCTGAACACTTTCTCAACTAAGTACTTCTGACCTCTCCAACAAAGAGAAGACATTAAGATTATAATCAGTAAACGCAAACGCTGAAGGTGAGTCATATCCTGGAGGAAACGGTTGATTATCTGGAATCAGCATATTAGAAGAAAAGAGGCCATGAGTCTACTAAAATATTTAATCCCATCCTATAGGCGGAGCACATATTTTAGGTGTGGGCCTAAGCCTGTTTGACAAAGCTTCGACTGAACCTATGGTAAAGCCTTCACATTCAATAGCTGTCATAGAAATGATTCTATATGAACCCATAAGGGAGCCATTGGTGCTAATTGAGCCACCTGGTAATATTTTAATAACTTGGGAGCCCCTATGCCTCTATGTCTTTTAAAAGCAAATAAAGTTTTGTAGTATCTTTTGTGGTAGTTTTAGTTTTAGTTTGGTGGTATCCTTGGTTTCCTACAATTCCATATGAAGAACATTACTGACTTTTGGAATATCCGTGTAGTCCTTGAAGGGACTATGATAGGGATCGTCCTAAACATATGTTAAAGTTTTATCTGGATTGACATTTTGATTGAATTAGCTTTTCCAATTCAAGACAGTGGTAGGCTCGTCCATCTTGCTAGCGTCATTTTTAAGTTTGTGAAAACGTTGGAAATTAGCCGCATATAGCGAATCATATGTGTGGGTAAGTTTAATTCCCAGGTAGTCCAGATGTTGAGTGGCCCATTTAAATTGAAAATATTGCTAAATAGGGTTTATGTTTGTGGGTGGTAACGTAAGATTTAGACCTGTCAATTTTGTGGGTTGTGAGATAGTAAGCAGAATATAGTCTGTAAACAAATTTAATTTGTAAATTTGGTGTCCTAGTTCTGTCCCACGAATGGTAACATTAGACCTTATCAATTGGGCCAAAAGCTCCATGGCCAGGATGAAAAGTAAGGGTGACAGAGCGCATCCCTGAAGAGTGGGTAGAGTATAGGGCATGCAACAAGGCAATGAATTGCAATTAAAAGCCCCATTTGGGGAGGATATAAAATAGATAGTCCCATGAGATGGAGTTAAATGCCTTACGTATATTTAGTGCTAATAGCATACTTGGTATTTTCTTACAGTGGGCAATGTGGAGTAAACTGACAATTTTTCTAGTGCTGTATTAATCCCAACTTTATGTGTAGCCGAGGGAAAAAGATTTTTTTCTTTGTCAACCATTGGCTCATTATTGATGTTTGCTGCACATCTTTTTAATGTTTTCCTTGGGATCATGTCACTTTTTTTCCAGGGATCCCGCTTTGCTCTACTATTCCACAAGCAGATGAAACATGGGTACTTTGTGTATCCACTTTGCTGTCCAAGTAGGAAGTTCACTATTTTTAATATCATTAACACCATTGGTGTTCATGATTGCAAAGCTTTTGTAAGACCATTTTGATATTTTCATATTCTTCCTTAAGTTTTGTTGAGTGACCAATTGGAATTGATGCATAGCAGTTGCCTTTATGCAGTAAAACAGATTTCAAACTTTGAGTGGAACTGTCTATGAAAAGCCGCCAGTCTTCTGCTGGGTATTCTGGTGCTCCCATATGGGCTAGTAGACCAGGGATGTTACAACAGTACACAAAGTCTCCATCTTTACTGAAATATGGTAGGCGCGTCACCTCACTTGTCCAATAAACCGTTATTTTAACCTCTGGTCTCAGACAGTTCATTTCTTTTAGCCTGGATGCTAAAAGTTCACATGCTTGTTTTGACAGACTTAGGTCACCTAACAAATCATTAAGCTCTTCTTGGGAGAACTGCTGTTTTGATGAAACACTTCCTTCATATTCACTTCCACTGCTAACTTCTGGATTACGCTTCACCATGCAGCACAGGTCCTCTTGCTGATTCCAAATCAGGGTACTCCCACTTGTTTTTCTTGTAACCATTAAAACCTTTGCATTCACAACACAAAAAAAATTATGATGATTTTTGAGCTCTTGCCATACCATAGGTACACCAAATTTCAAACTTTTCAGTCTTCCATTTTTCCACTGACATAGACACTCTACACAAGATTTGCATCCCATAGAGGGAGCCCCATACGTATCTTGGTCCCCCAGTTTAATACCAAAATATGCAAGAAATATGCTTGTTTCACAAATTCTGTAATGTTTCTTCCATGTTTTTGCTGAGGATATTCACCACAAATGTAGCAAAATACACTAGGGTCATTTAAACAACTTCTTGAACAACTGATATTTCTGTAAAAAAATAAAAAGTATGAATAAAAGAAGGCAAATGAAAGTTTCATGAAAACAATGCTACATTTAATATATAAGATGCAAAACATCGGTGTAAATAAAGATTGATAAAAATACGCTGTGTTAACATTTGTTGTTGGTAAAATTGTCTATTCTGATTCCTGTATCACAAGAACTAGAGCTAATTCAATTAAACTGATGTCATTTCTGGGTTCAGCAGACCTGAAATACTCTAAATATATTGAAAAATCCTTGGCAAGTGAAAAAATATTTTTTTTTGAGCTGTGTAATAGTTGAAGGCCTTTTCATTTTATGTGTGGAATTAAACCCTTGCACATTAGGTGTAAATATCACACAAATATTATTAGCCAAAAGACCTTTAAACATTTTGAAAGCTTCATCACACATTCATGCTGTTGTTGACAGCACAAATAATCTGTTTTCGATTATTTTCATAGCTATAATTACACCGCGGGGGAGGTAATACCGGGGAATAAACCAGGTAACAAAAATAAACAACTAAAGGTACGAACTAGTATGTCCACAACATAGAACACATCCCGTGGAGACAAGTAGTAGGCATGCTTCGTAGCAACGCCAACAAAGGTGGGGAAACAAACATATATAAACTTTTTTAAGCAGAACAATGAGATTTCCACAACAGAATGGTTTGTATCGTGTCTGACTGGTTTGTTGTCCTCGCCAAGAGTGTCACATTGCCCAGAAATCTTAATCCTATCTCAAACCCCACTGGTACAGCATTGAAAAACAATTGGTCCCAGACAGTCACACATATAATTGAAAACCATTTAGGCTTCAAAAAAGAAAGCATAAATGCACCATAAGGTATTGTGGATACCTAATGAAGGATCCTCATTCAGTCAGTAAATGACACATAGTTTTGCCTAAATGATTGTGGCTTCTGTGGAGGGGAGCATTTTCTACGTCTGCTTGTCCCCCATATGGGTGAGAGTCGTGGTGATCTCTGAAACTGTGGGAGTGAATCTCTCGGACTTGTGGCTTCGGGGGTTGTAACTTCAAACGCTGCCTCTGGTGTAGCAACAGAATGTTGTTGACCAAGATGAGTGAAAGAAAATTTGAAAGGAAAGCCGCACCTGTATTTAATACCAAGCT
The DNA here is from genome assembly GCF_032062135.1 of Pyxicephalus adspersus. NCBI lineage: Eukaryota > Metazoa > Chordata > Amphibia > Anura > Pyxicephalidae > Pyxicephalus > Pyxicephalus adspersus. Next base: position 48,934,611 of record NC_092859.1, read on the forward strand.
CTTGCAGTGTAGTCAGTTTTAGGGCCTTCTGCTTCTGTATTGTCTTAGAAGACGTACCTGTGCCAAGAGCCCCATGAATATGATCACATTCCAGCCACTCTGGAGAACTTCTGGGAGGAGATCTTGTAGTACCTCAGCTACAAATGTAGGCAAATCCACAATTGACTCTAGAATTCCTCTAATCCGGGCATTACCCCTCCTGTTTCTATTATCCAGGTCTTCCAACTTGTAAAGAGTTGCCTGTAATTCTGTTTGAAGGGTGGGTATATCATGCTTATGTGAATCAATTACTGTAATGGGGTCATCCATCTTAGTTTCTGACTCGTGTATGCGGGAACCAAGTTTCCTTAGTGTGGTTCAGCGAAAGCTTGTCTGTAGCCTTTGTGAGTTCTGATTGCAGGAACTGCTTGAACCATTCCAGCAGCATAGCATCTCTCTATGCAGAGCTGGGGTGAGCACTGCGTAGAGAGAGATGACCTATTGCTGGAGGTCTCATCTAAATGTTCTACTGGAGCTGTAGGAGGTGTGTCTTTTCGGGAAAGGCATAAGCCACCATCTTACCCAGCAATCCTATGGACAGAGTGGAGGCCAGAGTCTGTGTCTGTAAACTTTGCTGCATCCGAAGACTTTCCCATCATCTACCGTGGGATGAGTAATGTTTAGTGGTGAGTAATTCAGGTCAGAAAGTCCACTCAATCCGTTAGCATCGCTGACTGCTTGCCTAGGTAGTAGAGAGCTGAATCAGATCGTGGCCATCTTGGACAGCTGCTCATGAGCGCTCCCTCTAAAAACAAGCTTTTTTCAAAGAAAAACAGATAGCCTGGAAAACGTGAAAAGTAACACAATATTCCCTGAAACTATTGAAAGCAAAAGAAAATCTTTTAGTTGTAAACATTTTAAATAAAGAGATTATATAAAAAAACAATATTTACTCTCTTAAATGTATACTTTGCAGAAAATAACATGTCTGTCTAACTATGAAAAAAAAAAACTTGAATTGAAATGCAAAAGAATGTGCAATTTTAAAAATATGTTTTGTATTTTTATTAGAAAAAAAACGGTGATTCTTATGCATTTGTATTTGCATTTAAGATGGTTATCCAAAAGAAGAAATAATCTACCAATGGAAACGAAGCTCAGTTGAGGTGGGGGATGTGCGCTCATGGAGACTTTATCAGTTCTCCTTTGTTGGATTAAGAAATACAACAGAAGAAGTTAAGACAACCTCAGGTATGGAAACAAAAATTCCATGTTTTTCTCATCATGAAATAGAAACATACACAAATGCATGAACCTTGATACAATGACTTTTAATACATATTCACATTTTATTCACTGACTGCTGTCTTACTAGCCATCCCCTATGAAAGTTGTAGAAACAGAAGTTTCTATCTTGTCTTATGTGCTTTTCCTCACAGGTCAGGTGAGCAGAGTCTGCTGCATGTAAAATGACTTACCTCAAAATTAATACCGAATTGAGCTTGCATCTAATCTTTATTCAGTACATATGTAGGTACAAAATGCATATAAAATTAGGATGGGCAGTGGTAACAGACATTTCTGGGCAGCTACCGCTGCCCAGTTGCCATCTTGTCTCTACACATTGTTTTATGAAATGTGTTTACAAAGACTTTTATTTTTTACAAAATATAAAGTGGTTTAAATAGGAGAAGCTGTAGTATTTGAATCGACAAACCCACTCAATTGTAATAGTGCAGTTAAGGTGGCAATGATTTTAAGAAATTGTTCACGCAGCCACCCGTATAGCTAGATAAGCATTTGGAGATCATTATTGAGGTAATTTTTTAAATTGCCAAATTGTAATGAAAAGGTTGCCCCCATTTAGAAATAGAGAAGTGAGAGCAGAAAAAAGTGACCCATTCACTGAGTCTGACAACGTTATAAATTTAATATATTATTTAATATATTTTTAATAGATTTTTTTATTTATTGTTTTTTCTTTTATCTGAGTGTAGGCTTATGTTTATTTCTAACATACTTAAATTTACTTACACATGTTAATGCACTACTTGTGCTAGAAGTCACCCCAAGGCATCAACCCATGTTTAGACAAACTAATGTAGTTTGCTATCATTCAGCTGAAGTGAATGTTCCTGATGTTAGCGTCATACTGAACTTTGTTTAAACAGAGTCCTAACATTATTCACATATTTAATGTATTTAATGTTTTTGTCATGTCATTTTATCAGGTCGTGTCTTCTTTTAAACCATTTGCCTGAAGCCTGTATATCTTCCCAACACTGGATTTGCAATACTGTTCACTACAATTACTGCAATATATTTATTTTACATATTTATTTTCTTTAAGCTGGAGTTTCAATAAGTGTTATATAAAGGTGTACAAACTGACACTTTTTAAGCAATGTTAATGACTTCAAAATAACTTACACTATACTTAAAATTCCTTGCTAGCAGCAACCCAGTTCCTATATGTTAAATATATACTGTCAGCTTCATTAATAATTGTCAAGGACACTGGCTTATTTCCATAGCCAATGGAAGTAGAAAGAGAATAATGCATTAATCAGTCATAAAGCATAATGCCTATTTGCATCCTCATCTATGTGGACTGATAATCTCATTTTAGAAACCATCACAAGGCTTTATCCCATTAATATGGTGATGTTGATTCATTTCTCTTCTTTCTAAATAGAGCAAGTAATCAAAATATATGGCTCACAGACAATAGAGTGGCTTTGAAACATGCAAATAATAGTGAAGTCAGAAAAAGTTTGACAATGCATTTCTTTTTAAGCACAAAAAACAGGGTTGGTGCCACTTTAAATATTGTCTCAAATCATGCAATAATTTTAAAAACTGCTGGCTTATTATTTCTCATTTGGAAATCCATTCAGCTACATCTTTGAAATTCAACATGCCTCAGAAATATAAATCTGAATATAAATTACATTCTTCTGTGCGCTGATGTGTTAAATCCTCATAGCAGCAGGTGTACTAAGCAATATGTTTGTCCTCAAAATTCTACTAAATTCAAAATCATGCACACGTATGAAGCTTCTTTGTGTTGTCTTTTAAAACATATTGATGAACAAGTTCAGTCAAGGAGGACAGTATCAATTCAAAATGACCACTGTGCACACATGATAATACAAGAAAACTTTGACTTATTGCAGAGAGTAATTTTACACTTCACTGCCTGAGAACAAGAATGCTCCTGGCTACTTTTCTGTATTTTCAATTTATGAACATGCATTACGGAGAACATGATTTTCCAGTGTACTATTTAATATTGTAAATATCATTTTATTTAGTATATTTTGAACCAGCAAAGACTCTAATGTCATTCATACATATGCACCTCATCATGGCTTGGTCCCCCACAGCTTGTGCAATGAAAAAGTCCCAAATAGGTCCCCTTCTTACTTTGCATGAGTGCTGTGTCATTTTATTTCTATTTGTAAGCTGTAGGCCACCATGAGCATGGCAAAATGAACAACAAAGGTCCATCTCTGGGCAATATTATAAGCACATTTGTTTGTAATTCACTGTGGTATATCAAATCCCTGCATTAACATAATCTACATGTGGATAGACATACCCTGATACAAGGTCGCCTAGATAATATTACTCTTAGCAATGTCCACCACCCTATACAAGAGCTGTCCTGATAACCATGATCTAGGTAAGGGTAAGCTCGAAAATATTTTCTAAAGAACCAACATTGCATACCATTTGTTCTCTACATGTGCATGACCTCACTGGCAATAAGTGGGGGTGAGGTTCACGTTCAGCCCCACAAACCTATGTGAGAATTTTAGGAAGGGAAATGTTAAAGGCCCCAAAGTTCCCCGCCTGACCATTTTAGATGTGTGGAAGGTTAGAATGGCTAGTGGTGAGGGTTTTGGCATGAGGTGTGTTGGAGCAGTGTAGAGAATGCTGAAAATGTGTAAAAAAGAGAAATGATATACTAAACAGTGCACTGCAATACTGTGCAAAATAGCATTGTTGTAGGGTCTTTAAAAAAACAATTATTCCTTTTGACAAGTATAGAGACAAATGAGGTTGGTGAATGTGCCCCCCCCCTCTTTCTTGTCTATAATTTGGGGCTTATTGCTTTCCCTCAACAGTTGGGGTCCCATAGTTAAAGGACAAGGCATGTTCCTCCCCTAAAATTGAAGTGGGGCTGGCTTATGGGTGAAGCCCTTTATTAAGAAGTCCCTCAGAATACTGCACCCTCACCTTCACTGTGACTATCTAACTATGTAACTACAGTATGTAGCATATGATACTTCATTCACTTTTATGATACCTAATGCAGTGAAGAAACATCAGCAGATTACATTACAGCTAAAACTTGGAATAGGAAATCACAGAAATGATCTTAAAAAGGGAAGAAAACATCTACATGCGTTTTTGTATATTATGTTATAGAGTGGAATAAAGTTTTGATTATTATTCCCTAATTTTGTTTCTGTTTTTAGCATTTTTGGTTCTGTTTTAAAGGAGGTGAAGAAACAATACCTGTATGTTAGAATACTTTGGAGGGATATGTTTACAACTCCATTAAAAACTCAATTTAAGGTTTATTTTTAGATTTCATGACAGAAAAGACAGCCTAAATCAGTAAGTTTTCAGTAAAAGAGTTTAAGCGACAGGATGAGTATTATGTGACTTTTCACCAAGCATAATTATCTACACTAGACTGGAACACTGGGTTATTTTTAGATGCTTCCAAAATATCTCATCAAAAGTAGTTTGTGCGCTCAAAAATAGATCAGTTAATCACAACAGCATGTTTGCATTTAATAGCTTAAAGGGTCAGTCCAAGAAACAAGACTTTCTAAATAGGCATTGAAAGCCAATAATTCTGATAAAATCTGTCAGTATTTAGAAGGTAATCCTGTCAGTGCAGATTAATATCAGCTGGTTTAGTCCTAATTGATGGCCTTTAAAAGGTTTCTCATTACCAAGGTATCACACAAGAAGCATTTCATGTAAGACCTCCACAAACTTATTTTTGCAAAACATACTGATGGCATTGGTTCGAGACATATTTCCAAACTTCTGAATGTTCCAGTGAGCCCAGTTGTGTCCATAATCCAGAAGTAGAAAGAATACCATTTCAAAAGAGTCAAAATCATATTCAGAAGACTTGCCCAAGAGCCACGTATCACTCGTGAAGAGCTTCAGAAAGACTTGTAGAGTTGTTTCAAAGAAAACCAAAAGTATTGCACTCAACCAACATGGCCTCTATGCACCCTTACCACATGCAAGACAAAAAAAGCTTGTAGAAGCTTGTTTAAAGTTTGCTGCTCAAAATTTGAACAAGCCAGTGAAATACTGAGGAATCTGGTTAGATGAAACCAAAATTGAACTCCTTGGATGTCATTGCACAGATCATGTTTGGAGGAGAAATGGCACTGGACATCAAAAAACACCATACAATCATTGAAGTTTGGAGGTGGGAACATCGTGGTGTGATGCTGTATTTTAAGCATATGGTACTTGCAGACTTTATATAATTGAAGGAAGGATGAGAGATGAAATGTAGCAGTACATTCTTGATAAAAATCTTCTGCCATCTATCAGGGTGCCAAGATGAAATGAGGGTGGACTCAATGATCCCAAACACAGCCATGGAAACTCTCAGTTGGTTTCAGAGAAAGAAAATAAAGCTGCTAGAATGCCCCAGTCAATCACCTGACTTGAATTTATTTGAAAATCCATGGAAAGAACTGTAGATCAGAGTTCACAGAGCAGGCACATGCGCAGTGAGATCAGCACTCTTTTTTTTTTTTCATTTACAGCGGTATACATCCCCCAATCTCACGCCTCTGCCGTGCAAGGAAGGACATGGAAGAAAATGGTGGCATCAGGGACAGCATGGGACGGAATTGAGGACAGGAGAGATTAGGGGCTCTGCGGAAATACATTTTCTATTTTAATGCAGTGTTAGAATAAGTCTGTATTTTGATCATGGGATATAATAAAAATAACCTTTTACAGAAATGGTGTGGCTCTTTAAAGTTAGAAAAAATGTCTCCTGTGAAGTAAAGCAGGCATCTTGCATCTATTATTAGTCTGCATTCAGACCCTCATGGGTATGCTCTTTCTTGCTCTGCTCTACACATTCCCTTATTGGCTAGTGGAAATGATAGACAGCCTCAGTGATTAACAAGAAACGAGAGACAAGGAAGAGGTAAAGTGAGCCATACAGTGTAATAGTACACTCCAGATCAGTGGTCGCCATCCTTTAGGACCTCACAGACCACTACATTCATAATTTTAAATAGGGAGGTGTGTAGTAGAAGTGAGTGAGCATGCACCAGGCCCAGAATCTCGACCGCGTGGGGAGACGCGTGACACTCAAAAGGCAAAGAGACTTCCCCCAGGTGACCTGATGATGCCTGAACCCCACTCCCCCATCACAGGCTCAGACTTGCTTTTTAAACATCCTGGGGGGGAGTAGCACACTTTTGTTGTAACTATACGAGGGACATGATCAGTTGGGTCAGGAGTAGGAGCCTGCTGGGGGGCACACCCGCCAGAGCCGCAAACCACCAAAATTTTCAGGTTTGTGACTGCTGTTCCAGATTGTTGAACTCCTAGGAAGATCTCAAAATTTATAGTTGACTTGTGCAAGAAATCTGCTTATCACGGGTTTGCTTTAAGCTAGACAAAACCATTTTGATTATTTATCTTGTGATTTTCCAGTGCAATACACAATTTATAATTACAATTTGCAATACATTAGACCAAATTATTCATAAAAAACACAGCCTTAAATTATTCAAGATAATTCCAAAAAGCCTATTTTTTCCATATACTTATAGCTGGGTTAATAGCTTGAAAAGCAAAAGGAGAGAAACTACAGCTGCTGTAGGAAGGAGAAAGGTTTTACTCCTAAAGCATCATCTCCATGACACAAAATGCTATTAAAATCTTGCAATTTGATGTAAAGAAATTATTGATCTTTAATGTATTATAAAAAAAATTTTAAAAAAATATTCATTAAAAGTTTCAGAAGTATTTCAGTATGTGTATATGAAAGTAAAAATATAGATGTTTGTATATGTAAGGGTGTGACGTGACATTAAATGCATGTGATGTGCGAGTCATGTATGATCATAAACACAGAAATAGCATATAAAAACAGTATGCTAATACAATAATAGTTGCTTCACACCTCCTATAAGGCCCCATACTCCAAAGACAGTTCTGTCACATTACATTTAACAACCCACTCTAATATAAAAAAAAGTGTTTTAGCAGTAGCATTTTTCATATTACTTTATTGTACCATGTTTTAATATTTACTTCTGTATATTGCTTATTTTATTCCTTTATTCTTGCTATCTATTTTGTTTTCTGTCTCTTTCTTTATAGGAGACTATGTAGTCATGACTGTGTACTTTGACCTGGCCAGGAGAATGGGTTATTTTACTATACAGACTTACATACCTTGCACTCTTATTGTCGTTTTATCCTGGGTATCATTTTGGATTAACAAAGATGCTGTTCCAGCTAGGACATCATTGGGTAAGTTATAAATAAATCTAGCAGCAAGCATTTCAGTTGATGGATGTAGCAGAGATAAGCATTGTTGTGTGAAGTAGGATTGACCCATTTTGAGCAGATTATTTTAGTTATGTTTTATACCATTAGGTGTTTCTAACTTCATTCTTTGTTTGCTGTTCATCCTTCTTTTATAACTACATTACATCTAAGTTGGAGAGCTTTACACATTTTTCAATCCTTCACCACCTGTCCTTTTATGTAATAAAGGTCAGAAACCACTCCAGAGGTAAGGAAATTTCATCTCTCTCTCTCTCTCTCTCCCTCTGGTAGATACTTGTTCCACTTAACATTTTTTACCCAAATAAACTCCTTTAGGGGCTGCAGAGCAAATGACACCAATATATTATTATTTATTATTATTTAGTAATGGCCCTAAAATATTCCTATATCTTTAAATAATTGTATGGGGACACTTTAATTGTAAATATGTATTTTTAGGTCTTTGTTGATTTGCTGTGTAAATGCTTTTTACTTACGCATATACTCAAGTATAAACCAAGATCCCTCCCAAAAATCAGATTGGAAAAAGAATCTTGGTTTATACTCAGGTCATGGTGCTGTGAAAAGTGTGTAACAATCTCTTGCAGTCAGGGACAAAATGCATGATTTTGTTACAAACTTTACATGAAGACACAATGTTGACACAATGCCAACAATATTTGCACAAAAGATTATTTAAGCGTAGGTGACCAATCATAGCTAGCTCAAAAATACAGAATACTTTACCTTGTAAAAAGGGGGAAACAATCTACAGACTGAGCCAATGTGATTTTAATTTTCCCCCTAAAAAAAAATCTTTTAAAAATAACACACCATGAATGTATTTATTCACTTGCATTTTTTGGCATTTCTTTTGAATTTTAGCAGTGATGGCTGCATGACTGTGCCCTAGATCTTTACTTGAGTTGTAGCTATTTCCCTTACTTTCAGGTACAAATAAGTACTTGGGTTTATAATCAGATTGGTTAATTTTCTAACACATATGGCAAAGCAAGACTGTTACAAGAGTCTAAGAAAATATCTATTTTGTAGTCAAAGGACTACAGTTCATCATAACTTATGTTACCTGCACACATGTGCACAAGGCCACTCTCAGAGTCTAATATAAATCTGTTGAAAGGTATTTTGTTACTAAACTGAATATTACCAGCACGCCCAATGGCAAGCCAAAAGTCATCAAACACTACTGCTAAACACATATATTTTTTCTAAAAAAAATTATAATTTTTAAAGGTAAAATTTTGGCCATCAAGAAAGATGTGCTTGCAAAAACAGTGTTGATAATAAATGCAGTTCAACTGCTATACTTCTAAACTGTAAAATGTAAACCTAAGTATTTCTCTGTCCATGTGGTTCCCTGGAAGATTACCAAAGAAAATCCAGGTCTAATAAAAGAAATAAAAGCTAGTAAATAATGATTCTCTTCCATTCTTATGCACAAAATGTTACAATTACTAAATCTGCTGTCTTCTTTTTTTAATATAGGTATTACAACTGTGCTCACAATGACCACTTTGAGTACCATTGCTCGGAAATCCCTTCCAAAGGTCTCATATGTAACAGCAATGGACCTTTTTGTCTCAGTGTGCTTTATCTTTGTATTCTCTGCCTTGGTGGAATATGGCACCCTCCACTATTTTGTTAGTAATAGGAAGCCAAGCAAGGACAAGGAAAAAAAGAAGAAAAATCCAGTAAGTATACTGGGAGAATTTGTATTATTATTTTTATAATATAACCCTAAATGGTATTATATATTTAATAATTCCTGTGCACCTAAATATGATCAAGCATTTATCAGTTAAAGTGGACAGAACACTTAAAAATGCCAGATAAGTTAAAAACTACTCTATGACCTTAATAAAATCTGTATAGTTTGGTATTGCTCATACCATAATCATTTCAAATCAAGATCATGCCATTGCAGTTTCATTGACTGAGTAGAAAACTGCAAATGATTACAAATATGGTTTTCTAAAGTTATTTTTTTTTCAGTATATGATACAATTAATGTATAACCAATTCATTTTTTTCAATTTTTAGTTACTTGTATGATGTTTTTTTTTAAACTAAACATAAAATGCAAAACTATAATATTTTAAATTGTTTAGGATACTGTTCCTGCAGTTTTTGTTGAAACCTTTTTGGGTTGGTAGTAACAGTTTTTATTGCTATTTACATGGGATAACCATTTTTTAAAGTTTGTTTTTAAAGGTTTATGTTAGAAATAAGAATTTTATTATATGTATTCTAGTTTTTAAATTAAACAACCTATTTTTTTTAATTGTTCTATAAATACATAATATAATATTGTATAGCCATTACACATGAGAGTTAGAGAAAAATGTACAACAACCAAGAAGAAATCAAAAAAATAAATAAATAGGTAAATCATAAAAAATAATATATTTTAAAAAATTAAATTAATTTCCATAAAAATATTTGTTACATATGATCCAATAATAGAAACATCTTGTATGAATTTTTTTTTTTTTGACAGCAGTAGTTGCAGTTGGTCATACCACCTACATTTTCAATGTTTAATATAATTATAAAAAGTTCACCTCTAGGATCACTTTTTTAGGATTTTAGAAAGTATTTTGTATCTGGTATGCCCCCAGAACTGACACATTTACTGCTTTAAAAGAATGTCCTGTATTGTCTTGACTAGCAAACCAAACCAAAATAATAATAATAATAATAATAATAATAATAAAAAAATAAGCATTATGTTATAGAATGTATTTCTCCTATTTCTTAGGTTTTTTTTAGTATATGGTTGAGTAATAGGCAGATGCTGTGGGCTGGAATTTTTTAAGACACAGTAACTTACAAACTTGGAAGCTTTATCAAACCAAACCCTGGAACTTTACCGATTAGTGTAATGACATTTTAATAGATCTTGGAATACTGGGAGGCCTTTAATTAGTAAACATTTTTGAACCTCTGTATCATAGTTATTGACAAACATTATCTTATTTATATTTTAGTTGCATTGTTTAGCAGTCATGTATTGTGTTTTTGATAATGCTACAAAGGCTATTATTTTAATTTTTCTTTCATAATTTTACTCCTAAATCCTGATTTTCCTTTCTTATCTGTACAACAAAAGCTTCTCTGGATGTTTTCCTTCAAGGTATAATGTTTCTGGAATGGAAATTCACTGCATGTGTCTGCTGAATTAAACTTTAAAAGCCTAATTTGTGATTGGCTTTATTTTTTATTTTATAGGCAAATACAATATGACAAGAATGTATAACAAAATTATTGATATCTTTAAAAAAGTTGATTCAGCAGCATTTACACAATTTTCACAGTTAAGAAACAATGGGGTTGATATACTAAAGGAGTTTAGGCTGTTAATTAACAAACTGACATCACTCTGAAAGGAAATTTTAACTTTTAAAACCTGAGTAAATAAGGTGAAGGTATGCTGACTTATGATGTCAACTATGTTTAAGAAGAAATCACATTTTTAAATTGGGTACAGGCAGTCCCCGAGTTACAAACATCCAACTTCCATATGACACAAATGAAGGCTGTACAACAGGGGATCACTGGGTTGCAGCCAAAGTGTATGGCATGGCGTTCCACACAGTTTGTGTTCAACTGCTGCTCCTAGAGATTGCTGTTGATAAAGGGTCCCTGCCTTCACAGAGCCCTACTTTATACACGATAGAACTATACATCATACTCGTACTCATCGAAGCAGAACTGGCAAAGTTAGAGAAGTAAGTTCTTGAAACACAGAAGTTTACCGAAGTTTACTGTACAGTTACCGAAACCCTGGGATGCTACATGGCTTTTCATGTTGAGAAAAAGAAAAGCTCTGTGCAAACCTCCTTTAATGCCTACTTTAAGAAACTGTCTCCAGAAGCAGAATCTGACCCTGACTAATACCAATGTCATCCTCACCAACAAGTCCATCATCTACCAAGGTTGTTTAAGGTTGTACTGCTTTTTAAGCATTTACAGAAAGTAAGTATGTACAGAAAGGTAAAAAAAGAAATAATATGTTAAGACAAACATCTGTCCAAGTTGCATTTAATAAAAAATATACCTTCACCAGTATACGAATTCAACTTAAAGCTGTCCAGTTTTCTGTCTTCGTCCCCTTGTGGAGGGCGAGCTAGACACTGCCATCTTCTTTCCTCTTTTTCCTGCTTCTGTCTATGTCACCTGATCTCGCACTGCGCAGGTGTGATCGGGTGATTTAGTCTGTGGTTAATTGGAAAAAAAAGCGTTGATTTCACTGCCCATGCATGAGATCAGCATCCCTTACTATGACAAAAAAGCTTTGGCCATGCGCAGAAGGAGCAGCCAGGACCTGAGAATCCTCGAAGGATCTGTGCTCTCATTCTGTCTTTATCGCCTTGCAATAAAGTAAAGGTATGAAAAGTTAAAAATATGTAAAATAGGTATGTAAAGTATGTTAAGTTTAGGTCTGCTTTAAGAACAAACCTACAGAATCTTGTTTGTAACCTGGAGACTGCCTGTATATCAATGCAAAGTGATTTTTTTACCACATCACTAAGCTAAGTGAAAATTTCCTTGCAGTATGATACATTATTTTCTTGTGAATAGCCTAGACTTCCTTTATAAATAAACCTCAATGTTAGTTACTAGTACTTTTCATCTTTTTTTGGCTAAAGGACACAAACAATATCATCCCATTTCACTGCTCCATATAAGTATGCCTTTAAAAGAATGATGCAGAACTGTAAGCCTTTGGTCTGTCATTTGCTGAATGTTGTCACAAGTCGAATATCAGTTTTAGAACATTCATATTTGTGGCAATGTTGTAGATGATAGCTGTTTATCACTAGAGCTGCAGTACACCTTGTGCATTACCTTCATCTTCTCTAATGTCTTCATAACCCATATGGGCGAATTCTGAGAACCAGAGAAGAGAAAAATATGATTTTGAATTTTTAGCAGATTTTTGTAATTAACAGCATTTTTTCTAAACTAAATATATTTATCTCACTATGGTTTGGATGTAATTTTGATACTTTTTTGTTTTGCTACTATTTTCTAATTACAAGAAATGTTTTAAAAATATGAAAAATAAAGAATGTATTCGCCCATATTTTGCCAGTTTCACTGTATAGAGTTAGAGAAATAATATTTTTTTCAAAGGTATGCAATTAAATAGATTTTGGATTTATTTTTTATTTATGCCTGCTTTAAAGTTGAAAAAAAAATCTGATATTTTTTCCAACAATGTATATATTCACAATAATGTTGGCACATTTCAAGCACTCACTTATTCATTTACTACAGGTTGTAACAAATATACTGTTTCGCTTAGGTCATGTTATATTTTTTATACTAGTTGTGTGGATAGTAGAAATCCTGTTAATCCTGACATAAATACAGTTAGCCTGCGTATGCACTTTGTATTATTATCTTATTATCATCCCTGACTATTTCAACTTGATAAGCTACAGATGATAAATTTGGAAAGATGATGTATAATCCTGTCCTAGGGTGATGATTCTGCAGCTCCATGGATACAGTACAGTATGTAAGTGTTGTTATCCTAGGACAGGAATTGTGTCTTGACATATTCACCTGTCAGACATCAATTAAAACTAATGAACCCACCACACCCAAGAACAAGTATCCCACAATATATTGCACATTTGTTCTTAGGGTTAGCAACACTTCAAATGTACACATATTTCACAACATAAATATAATTTTTTTCGATAAAATAATCATTTCGAAATACTTGAATCAAAATGTATATGTTAACTCTATTCTTAACTTCTTCATACCTCTATTGGAATAGTGTGTATGGTTGAGAATATTTGCTTCTGTACATATACAATAATAGCAAACATATGCATTAATTTATATATCAAAGGAACTCACTAGCAACAAAGTCTTTCTAGCACTTACATTAAATAGAAAGAATAAAAGGGCTTTGCAGGTCCCAGTCGTTTCTGGTTACTATCTACTTACTCCTCTGGGCATTTATTTCCTTGTATGTGGCAGAGTGTGGGAAACAAGTATTTATAAGTAATCTAGTCCACATACTAGAACAAACTGTAAAAAAAAAAAATGTAATAATAATAATTTATTTTCTGTTCTGTAATAACATTAATATATTTTCAGTAACGAAAAATAATTTTTAGCTTTTGAAATTAAAGAACCATTTAGTAAATATAATTTGAGCATCACAATGTATTACAGTGGTCCCCAACCTTTTTGGACTGGCGGACCACTAAATTTAACTCTGGCTCTGGTCAATGCATCCTCCCAGCGGGGTCCTTCTCCTGGCTCCACTCAGGGGTGCACCGGCCAGAGCCGCGGATCACCAAAATTTTCTTGCGGACCACTTATGTATTAGAACATTTATTAGAGTTTGTAATGTGCATTTCATTTTACAATGCTTCAATGCATTTTTACACCAAAACAGTCTGCAATAATTGGAAATAAATCTAATATTAAAAAAATAAATAAATAAACAAAACACAAATTAAAATAAAGTATTTGATGTAAAATGTTTGCTTACTTATTCCTAGGGAAAAGGAGATATACTGTATGTATGCAGTACTGCCCACTGTGTATATTATTATTTTTGAAGTTGTTCAGTCAAGTAAGCAAAGAAACTGGGCTTCTAATATGGAAAGTGAATCAACTAATGTGATTGTTATGATAAGAAGATTTGGAAACTAACACATATTATGCATTATCTTTATATTTAAAGAGATGTGTCTTCAAAATTATGTTTGGATAGATTTAAAAAAGTGTGTATTTACTTACCAATGTATACATATTTTATTTATAGCTTTCACATTTTTTTCAAACATGTGCACCTTTTTTAAAACACCTATTTTTAAAAGCATATATTTCCTTTGATTGTAAAAAATCTGTTAAATAGTTATGAAAAGAAAAAAAAGTCTTGTTTTGTAGAAGATCAAATGTACATTCAATTGAAATCTGTTACAAAGCAAAGCTGTTAGACTTTATGCAAAGTAAATCTAAAGAAATACTTGTTTGAAGCCCAACGACTGTTACTTTTACAGCAAAGGGATTCAAACCTTATAAATAAAAGCTGACTTTTGTCAACAATGTAATATGGTTTTCCAAAGCCTCTGCTGTAACTATCACTTTTTGTTGAACATTTTTGTTTGCATGTAAATGTTTAGGTATGTGAATTAACAACTACATTTTGATATTCCGATTTATTTGCCACACTTTAAAGTTTTAGAAAAGTCCAGTGTAAATCTGACCTAATATTGGATAAATCATTGGGTAAACTAAATCGATAAGTAGATATAATTTAGGGGGTTCAGTATGCTTCCTTCATCAAGGTTTCTGTAGTGAGGCAAAAAAGACATATAAGCAACTGTACCAAAAATATCAATCTAATAGAAACATTTTTATTAGATTCACATTTGTTCCAAAAAAACTGTGATATGTCCAGAGTATTCTTTACCAACATTACCAGAGCTTATCAGAGAAGCCTACCCGAAGCCCAAAACACTTTGACTTTAACGGACACCAGTCATGTTTAGTAAACACCTGGTATACCAGTGCTGATTTTGCCTATACTTTGATTTAAAAAAAAGACACAGATTACTATCTTTACAGGTATCAACTTAATACAGTTAAATACAATATGTTTTTCAATTTGACATACCTTTTGCTGACTTCTGTAGTAAAATAAAACTACACACATAACCTTATATGATGTAAATTAACAACTAATTTTATTCACTTCTTCTATGTAAAAAAATCTCACTAAGCATCCCTGTTATTTGTAGAAGCAACAGCAGCTTTCCTAAAATCTGTGAAACACTATTTCTAATGAAATCATTGTTGACAAGGTACAAACAACGGTGTGACCATTGCTATGTGGTTGGGACACAGTATGTCCTAATCTTTTGACATATAAACATTACACATTTTTTAATGTTTGATTATAATCTATTCATCTTCTAATTCTGTTTTGTGGTAATTCAGTCCCAAATAATGTATTACAGGTATTATAGATATATTTTGTTATAATATTATATACTATAGTTTCTTAACTGTGTTTGTTTTTGTTCAACTCAAATATTAGGCACCTACTATTGACATTCGTCCAAGATCAGCAACCATTCAAATGAATAATGCTACACATCTTCAAGAACGGGATGAAGAATATGGGTATGAATGTCTTGATGGAAAAGATTGTGCCAGCTTCTTCTGCTGTTTTGAGGATTGCCGAACTGGTGCTTGGCGACATGGAAGGATACACATACGTGTTGCGAAAATTGACTCCTATTCACGAATTTTTTTCCCAACTGCTTTCTGCTTGTTTAATTTGGTCTATTGGGTATCATACCTTTACCTTTAAAAATAAACAGAGGAATCTCCCATGGAAACTTGCACGCAACACAGGCCTTATAAAACATAAATCATTTCATGTATGGAGTATTTTGATTGGTGTACTGCACCAACTCAAATTGTATCTGTTACTTTTTTTCATGGAGTGCCATAATTTAGTATTATTCATGAAATCTAAAATGATGGATTCGATTACTTTGGTAGTTGAGCTGATTTATTTTTAAACTCTCTATCTATGTTATAGGCACTGATAATTATTCACAAAAAGAATGAGCATAACAAAAGCTTGTATGGTAATGTGATATGGTGCCATGCCATCGGATTAAATTGTTATGTAAATATTTCATTGCATTTCAATGATAGATATATTAGTGACACTAATCTACTGGAATATAGCTGGAAACACTTTTTATAACAGTATAGACTTCTCAGTTGGAGAGCACATGTAAAATGTTGTAAATATTTTATTAACCCTTTAGTGCATAAGTCAATGCATGCATCCACTGGGGCCAATATACAGCAAAGTTACTCTACCATGCAGTGTCCTGTTTCCTAATTCTGTATTTTTAGTCTGAACTCATCTTAGCTACCTTTGTTCTCAATCATGCATGAAAACTGATTCACAGTGCACTTTCCTGGGTACCATTACATATGCCTTAAGGATATAAATGTAAAGCAATTTGCTTTTCTGTAACCCTATTATTTAACTATCTTAAACCACCACCACCTGAGGATTCAGGCCACATACATTTTTATTCAATTATTGCTAAAGTATATTTTTATTGTAAAAAAGCTTAAGAAAAATTACTATGGGTTGGTCATACTGAGCAGTTGATTGTTAAAGACTATTTTATTTTTTAAAGGTTTGAAAGTGTGCTATACTAGCCAAAAGTAGCTTAGTAGCTTGCTCAATTTGTGTTGATACATAAATGTGTTGTGCAGTAACAGTATATATATATATATACATATATATATATATATATATATATATTACAAATGTTAGGTCAGGCTTAAATTGACACTTCTGTTGAGATTAAATGCTGGGAGACCGTTTGCAAACTCCAATATAACTCATGTCTTGTCTATAAATTGTCAACTGATTCGGATGCTGGTAAGATTGACTGCTTTAGGGAGGATTACCTTTTTCACAACACCACCTTAACACTTTCCAACTAGTTCAGATAAATACAGTTCAATACAGTTCTGGAAAATCTTCTAGTCTGCCCTGCAAGCAAATCAGAATAAATGAGATTATAAAGAGCCGATGACAAACATGCATATTTATTTTTTCAGTCACAAACCAAATGGACAGATTACAGGCTTAAAATACCATGCAATCACTTTAACTGTCTGCACTAAATCATAAAAAAGATTATAGGAGTAGGATGTGGGTATGGTATCATCTGGTCTAGTTATTATTTAATTTTTTTTGTTTTAATAACCTAAATATATATATAATATATATAGATATATATATATATTTATATATATATATATATATATATATATATATACAGATCGCAATGCAGATTATATACAAAGCATTGTAATAATGTGAAAGCATTTTTTCACAATTCACAATGTGGCTAAAAGAACAGCAGCAAAATATTTGCTTACTGTTACTAATATACTGTAATATGTTAAAGGAACCTAAACCCAAAAAAAAGAAAGCAAAAGCAAAAAAAAAAGAAAGGTTATAGTAAATATTTTAATCTAATCTGCATTAAAGATTTGTTGAATCTATTTTTTCCCCACTCATTTGCTCATCAGTCAATTAATATTTTTGGTTTGTATAAAGCTTTCTGGTGGATGTTTTCCTAATCTCCTTATATTTTATTTAGGAGTTTGTGCACATCTTGCACAAACCATTATCTCAAACAGATTATTATTCATTCAAACTGGTAGCAGTACATATAGGTACATTTCTGAATGCAAAAATCTCTATTTAAGCAAGCATGTATAGTGCCAATATCATAGCCATATCATTATAATATACAGAGGGATATTACATTTGTTAATATAAGTATGAACATTCATAATCACTATGTGTACAGTGCACTAAACACAACATTTGTATGTAATTTTGTGTTTTTACTTATTTTTTGTTGTATTTTTTTAATTTTACCTTTGCAGTTATATAGATATTTAGGCATGATTCTTTTTTTGTAATTTTGTCTTTGCAGGAATGCCTGCTTATGGTTAATCTGTGCCATGTGTTACAAATATAAGTTTTAATGTGTTTCCATTGTACGCACTAACTTACTACCTATGTTTTAAATAGATAGTTGCTCATACTACTTATATTCATGCCAACTGTCTGCATTTAGGAACATTTCTTAGTATATTTCTTATAATCATATATACAACAGATCTCCTTTTGAATCTTCACACCCCTACAAAATAACACAAATGTAACTACTCAGTTGCAGTCGTTTTAATTTGCCAACCATATTTACCACAATGTAATTTGTAGGCATTCATAAACTGCCCATTCAGGTTTCTACTGCTTTGAAATATTCTGTGTATTAACAAAGACTAATAATAGTTGTGTTTAGTTTTCTGAACAATTCTAATGATTTACCACTGTGTCCAAAAGTGGACACATCCTTATTTAACAATGGCAATCAGCTTTTGGCAGTTTTAAACTTCAGTAAGAGCCTTTTGGATTTTATATCTAAAATGGAGGAAAAAAAGGTGAACATAACCAGATATTATGTATTTTTATTGATGGCATTTGTATTGACTGCAGTTCTCCTTAAATGTATGAACGGTACTTGGATAGTGATGCTTTAATGCACTTTTTCCTCCACCTCCTCTAGAATAAAGTTTTGTATTACATAGCTGGTGAAGGGCATTGTGAGCCTTGACAAATAACAAAGGCACACATTTCCTAAACTACTTAATAGCATAAAAGCATACATGTTACATTAGTTAAGCAACAATGCTTTTCTTCTGAGATCTGTCACAGGTCCTGGAAAGTCAGTATAATAAGTTGACTAAATGAGCTTAGTTCATTTGTTATCGTTCTGGCTTAACTACTACCCGGACATTAAATTAAGCAACAAGTGCAAAAAGTTAATTTTGCATTAAATATAGGTCCTATTTATTATTTTAGCCTGTTGAGGTCTATGATTTGATCAAGTAAAACAACAGCAGCTGCTCATTAATAGCTTTATCCGGTAGCAAAATAGATTCACTTGTAAAATCTATCTGTCTATCTTGATGTTTTAGTGAGGCAGATTTCTAAAATAGCTGTTTCAATTAAACAGCCCTGATGGCTTGCATATGCCTCAACTGTTCTAAAAGTATCGCTAATAATAGCTCCTATGCTTTGGCAGTTACCTTCAAACTGTAGCAGCACCTCATTAACTTTGAGTAGTGCCTAAATATATATATATATATATATACATATATATATATATGTAAAATGCAAAAGGGTTAGGGCAGGAAGAAAGGTGAAAAGCCAACAAGATTCAACAAGATCAGACAGCAGTAACAGTAGTAATAATAGTACAACAATTTATTCCAGAAATTCTATTTATTCTAGAAATAAATTATTATTTCTAGTCTAGTCAAAACTGTTTAATGTTTTTAATTGTTTTATTTGCTTAGATCTTTACAATATTGCCTAGTTTAGCTGAGCTAACTATTTTGCCAAATACATAGTTATTACTGCACGCCATAGATTAAACATTTTCATCAAAGGCTGTAGATATAACTCACTCACTCTATCTTGTCCACATTATAGCTCTGGATGTTATCTCCTATTTAAAGTAAGGTGTACATTACTGGGAATTCCTATTTTTACAGTTTCCATGGTGCAATATAAATATGAATTAGATAATGTGCAATTTTATATGAAATCTCTGTTTTCAGCATGTGTCTCAGAACCAAGGTTAAATGTGATGGACTTTTATGAATATGGACTCTGAATTGTGACCAGAATTGCTAAATGAAGTATTGCAGGGATGCCTACTACTGTTATAAATATGTTAGATTATTCTTTACTAATATTCCTGGGATTGTCTAAAGCTTTGCTTGTCTTTTGCAGAGCGTAATGCTTGTGCAAGGCATAATGCCTTTAAAAAAATGTGTACCAATACAATTTCTCTGATTTTTTTTGACAAAATAAATTGATCAAAAAATCAGAGAGCACTTGCAATGTAAAAACTTTAGTTTTTCATTCCCATACAAGATATTTTTGTCCTGATTATAGTCCTCTGTAAATAAACATATTCAGTGCCCCCCCCCCCCCCCCCAAAAAAAAAAAAAAAAAAAAAGCATTAATGTGGTTATGAGTTTCATTTTTTTTCTTTTTATAAACCAATGATCAAGAAATCGTGTAAATGTTTTTGTCAGTGTAAGTTCTGTGTTCAATGTGATATTTGATACTTTTCAGTGTAAAAAGAGCAATATTATGAAATGCTGCTTTTTGTTGGAAAGCAAATGTAAACAAATTCATTAATTTATTACATTATGTGACCCTATAGTAAATGTACACGATGTATAAAGTAAGACTCAAATATGTATCACTTTGTTTGGTTTTAGTAATAGTCTATTAGGTGGGAACAATGTGTATATATATATATATATATGTCTTCGTTTCAGCATTAGCACTTTTAATATATTTTTTCATCATCTTTTGAAGAACTTCATTTTCATGAACACCAAAAAAAAAGTTTCTAAATAAGACTTACAAAAACTGTTGTTTACAATTACTGGCTTATTTTTAAAGCATAGCCTTTTTAAAATGTGTTTAATATGTGGTAGCGTAGACTGTCCTATTTGTTTTATTAATTATGGGTTACTGCACATCACTATTGCTTTTTGCACTACTCTAAAAAATGAGCTAAATATTGCTCATAGGAAATTTTAAAGGGCATTAGGAACCAACACAGTGGTACGGGACATGCACGGGAATGCCTATTTCCACCATAGATCTGAACCTAGCCCAATGTAGTTGTCGCATGAAAAATAGTACCTCCCTTGAATAATAAAACACTGTATAAATTACATGTGTGTGTCTGCAAACTGGAGTGAAATTTGGTAAAGGGTACCAGACTTATAATACACCCACAACTAGGCCAGAATAATTCACTAATAGATGGGATTTATTAAGCAGTACATGCTTTAGGGTGGATTTGGATTCTAATAACACCCACTATGGTGTTATTAGAATCCAAATATGAATAAACTCTATTGTTTTGTGGGCAACATTATGAACTTTTTGTTTTGTTTTTTGGGCAATATTATGAAAACCAACATCAGTTAGTCATTTGACATTTGTGTTTCGTTTAGGAACTTTACAATATTATCTTTAAAGGTGACTGTAAAACAACAACTGAAAGTCAAGAATCCAAAATAGTTTTCTAACACACATACTTACCACGGGCTGCTGCATCCTCTGTTCTGGTCCTGTAAACAAACAGCACTGTGTTACTGGGTGAAGTGCCAAGTCTACTTCCAGCTCTGTCCTATATAAAGAACAATAGAAGCCCGATTTCAAGAACTGCAACTAGGATTCAAGGGACTGTAATTATTACATTGAACATGAGTGTACACATGAATGACCATTGAAATATGTTCTGTGCTCAATGTTCAGTCAAAAAATCAAATAACAAATGTAGCTTGTGTGTAATATCCAGTGGCGTAATTTGTTTATTAACCCCCCTAGCGTTCTAATTCTGTCCGTCTTAAATTTTTTTGCAGGGAACTTTTTTTTTACATTGTAGGCCTATAATTCTTAGGCATAACTCACCGAAATATGTCCAATATTTAATAAATTTAATAATAAAGTTTAAGTAAAAAAAACACTGAACAAACTATCTGTTCAAAATAAAAATTAAAATATTACAGAAACATGTATTATACCTGTACAATACCAAGAATATAATAAATATAATATAGTTATATATATATATATATATATATATATATATATATATATATATATATTCTATCAAAATTTCTTTGTATTGCACTCAATACAGTTTTTTATATTGAATCCAATACAAAATTATTTAAATTTCCCGCCGCTCCTCCCGCCCGCACCGACGCATGCACAGACGTCACCAGGAAACCCCGGAGATCCTTCCTGCATTCGCCGGCTGAAGCTCAGAGGAGGAAGACGTACCCTGAGGACCTGTGGGGACCAGCAGGACGCCGGGGGAAGACAACGGAACAAGGTAAGTGGGTTTTTTCATCTTTTTAGCTACACTGAGCGGGATTACCACTTTTTGCATGGAAAATCCACAGTGAGTCAAACTCGGGTTTACCCCTAGGGGGGTTAACAACAAACTAATAAGGTATATGGTAAATTATATCCTAATACCAGATATTTGTTTTTGGTTTGAATGGGACTTTTATTTTGACATATTTGATCAAGAAAAGAAAATATTTACATTTATTTTATATAAAAGTTTTATTATATATATTTTTTTATAAATTTTATTAGTGACAAAATATAAAAACATCATGTTAAAAATTGTTATTGTTGCATAGTACATATATATGCTATGTACTATGCAACAATATAAATTTTATTAGTGACAAAATATAAAAACATTATGTTAAAAATTGTTATTGCTGCATAGTACATATATATGCTATGTACTATACAACAATATAATTTTTTATCATGATGTTTTTATATTTTGTCACTAATAAAAAAAATGGTCCTATATAAAAAAATTAAAACATTTTTTTTTTCTTGATCAAATATGCCAAACAAAGTCCCGTTCAAACCAAAAACATATTTCCGATGTCTGTGCATTACCGGATGTGGCATTTATGCTAAACACCCAGAGGAATTTCACATGATTTTAAAATTATATCCTAATAGGTGTTCCCATATATAGGTCAGACCACACAGAAGTGATTGTTTTAGGTATAGGTTAGGTCTGATGGGCAATGTCAGCCCTTGGCTTCATTTTTGTTTTAGATACTTTAACAGTGAGGACTTACTGACATAGCTACTGAATCTGTCCCTATACATTCAGGACTTCTGAACATTGTAACTTACTTTTTCATGTTTTAGCAAATCTCGTTAAATTTTACATAACAGACAAAAGAACCCAGAGTATGAATCACTTTTAATAGATTCATCAGGCACACAGACTAAGGACTTCAAGCAAAGATATCTCATCAATAGTTCACCAATGAGATATCATAAAATTATCATTGGTTTAACTATGCTGCATTTAGGCTTAGTCTACACAGACGTTTTCCCCAGCGTTTACCCTGAGGCTTTAAAAGCCAATGTTTGAAATTCCAATGGGCTAATCCACACCAAGACGTTTCCTTGAGGCACATTTATAAGCGTTATCTATAACGCTGCTTGCAACATTTAAAAAATTAAAACGGATTAACGTTGGTAAATGAGATATCAATGGGGGCGTTTATAAGTGCTTGAAACGTAAACGTGATAAAAACAGGGAAAAAAGCAGCATAGACATTTTCCATACTCAAGCTTTAAAACGCTAATAAAGGTGTATAAAAACGCAAATAAACGCAGTGGCAACGTTTACATACGTTTATAAAAAAAAGTCTGTGAAGACCCAGCCTTACAAAAAATATGAAATATATGTTTTTTAGTAAAATTAATCTTTTGATTGCTTGCAGACTAAAAAAGAATTTTCCTTAAAAGAGAAACACACTATACACCTTCTGGCCATCATAGCAGTACTTCAATTAATTTAGACATGTAAATAATCTTATGGGGTTCAAACCAAGCATGGGGAAGAAAGGTGGTTTAGGTCAGGGGTCCCCAATGCCGGGCCGTCTGACAGCTAGGCCCCGAGAGCACAAAGACCAGCGGTGGTCCGCGACTTTGGTTGGTGCACCCTCCAGAGGGGTCAGGAGAAGGACCTTGCTTGGGTGGCGCACCGGCCAGAGTTGCGGACCATGTCTCCATCACAGGCTCAGGGCGGTGGGCATTTTTTTGTCTCTGGACTTGTGATGGGAGAATGGGCGGGTTCTAGCATTATGATGTCACTCTGGGGGAAGTTTCTTCCTGTTTGAGTGACACACGGTTCCCCATGCATGCGAGTCTTTAGATTTAGTGGTTCTTGGGCTCCAAAAGGTTGGGGACCACTGGTTTAAGTGACTTTGAATGTGGCATGGTTGTTTGAGCCAGATGTGTCGAAGTATTTCAGAAAGTGGTGATCTGCTGGGAATTTCATGCACAACCATCTCCAGAGTTTACAGATGGTCCATCAAAGTGAAAACATGCTGTGACCAGCAGTTATTTGGACAAAAAATGTCTTGTTGATGTCAGAGGAGAATGGCTAGTCCAAGCTGATATAAAGGCAAAAGTAACTTAAATGACCATTTGTTACAACCAAGGTACAAAGAAGAAAATTTTTAAACTCACAACATGTCAAACCTTTAGCAAATGGGCTACAACAGCAGGATTCCACTCCTGGCAGCTAAGAATAGGCACATGAGGCTACAATCCAGACAGGCTCACCAATATTGGATAACACAAATTGGAAATTTGTTGGCTGATCTAATGAGTCTCAATTTGTGCTGAAACATTCGGATTGCAGGGTCAAAAATGAGGGGTCAGCAGCATGAAGGCATGAATTCATCCAGCCTAGTATTAATGGCAGTGGTTTAATGATGTGGGGGATATTATCTTGATACACTTTGGACCCCTTAGTTCCATGTGCTAAGCATTGTTTAATTAACACAGTCTACTTCAGTTTTGTTGCTGAACATGACAATCCCATTTTCCGATAGGTACCTCTAAAAGGATAACGCATCATGTAGCAAAAAGCCCAAATCATAAATGATTTCTTGATGTGACATGACAACAAGTTCTTTGTACTCAAATAGCTTCCACAGTCACCATATCTAAAGTGAGTATGATTGGGATGGAATGGAATGAGAGATTTGCATGGATGTGCAGTCAACCAATCTTCATCAACTGCGTGAGGCATGTTAGATGTTTTCTGGGGATGTTTCCAGCATTATGTTTTATCTATGCCATGATGATTTATGGCAGCTTTCAAGGCAAAGGGGGGAGTCCAAAAGGGTGCTAGCAAGGTTAACCTTATAAAAAGGCCAGTGTGTGTATATGTGCACGGCACTGATAAAATCCATATGAGATTGACAACCCTCCTTATATCACATGTAACAAATGTTTGGTATATGTTTTTCTAACAAAGTATTATGGTGTTTATCAGCCAGTAAAATAAGTGGTGTCTGTCTATCTACATGTGTACAGATTAGCAATATACAAGTTATAATTTTGGTAGAGGAAATTGCAATGACTGAGGGAAATATGCTGTAACTGAAGTTGAAACTCTAGATTTGCATACATCTTGTAGGTATCATAATATTTTGTACCCTTCAGGACTTCAAATCATACCAGACCGCATACCAATACATTGTGGATACAAGGAAAAGCTAGGTTTCCCTTAGCAAAACCGAATTTTGGGTTGAACATACATAGTTAAATTGACAATGGGATATAAAACCAAATTACACTTTATTTGAAAATCACATATTAATATATATAACATACAATAAAACCAAAAGCTTGTTCAAAGTACAACACTCATATACATCCCCTTGTGGAAATCTCTCTTACTGAGGTATTCCAAAACTTCTATGCATTTTGCAAGGACTAAGTCCACTTCCTCAGGAAAAGGAGATATTAAACATTGAGTGCTGGTGGCCACTGTGAACTCTTTACTCATAAGAAGGTAAATTAAATTTATGATCACAGGAAACCAGGATACTTACCAAAGGATACTACCTGTGGGCAGTAGATTCAAACTGCTTGACGGCTTTGCATTTGGAATCAACAGGATAGGCTGTTAGACAATTTGGAATTCAAATGGATTTAGGCAGTGGATACCACTTGCTTAGCGTCCTTCATCATAAATCCATTTTACCACTAATTTGGTGTCAGCACTGGAACAGGAGGGCATCATCCTCCCGTTAGTAGGTTACAACATTGAGGTGATGATCTTTCTTGCGCCTTATCCCTGCCATGCTTTATTTTAACATCTTATGAGAGAAGAGTTCACAGGTGGCCACCTGCACTCAGTGTTTAAAATCTCCTCTTCCTGCGGAAGCAGACTTAGTCTCCACAAAAAGCATAAAAGTTTTGGAAATCCTCAGAGAGTTTTCCACACTGAGATCTATATGAGTGTTGTACTTTGAACAAGCTCTTGGTTTTATTGTATACTAGCTGATTACCCGGCGTTGCTTGGGTATTTATTGCAATTTTATAATATAGTAAAAAAAAAAAGTATGTAAAACAATATAAGCACAAGGCACACTGTGCTGAGCAATACACACAACATACATACATAGATGTAAAATATACCTCTGACATATTCCACAGTGCTGTACAAAGATTAGCGGTGCACTCACATGAGTCTGCTTGAAATGTCTCCATGTGTTTCCGAGTGATGATGAAACATACATACAAACATACATCCAAATATAGCTCTTACATAAAGCACAGCGCTGTACAAAGATCAGCGGTGCACTCACATGAGTCTCAGTCATATGTCTAGCAAGTTTGGTTGAAATGTCTCCATGCGTTTTCTAGTGATGACATACACACATACATACATACATACATACAAATATAGCTCTGACATATAGCACAGCTCTGTACAAAGATGATAGGTGCACTCACATGAGTCTCAGTCATATGTATAGCAAGTTTGTTTGAAATGTCTCCATGTGTTTCCTAGTTATCAGTGGTGCACTCACATGAGTCTGAGTCATATCTAGCAAGTTTGGTGATGCATTTCCTAGTGATGGTGGAGCATAGCAAGTTATGTTTGGTTGAAATGTCCATTGAAATGGAGTTTCATACAAATATAGCTCTGACATATAGCACAGTGCTGTACAAAGATGACTGGTGCACTCACACGAGTCTCAGTCATATGTATGGCAAGTTTGGTTGAAATGTCTCCATGCGTTTTCGAGTGATGGTGGAACATACACACATACATACATCCAAATATAGCTCTGACATATAACACAGCGCTGTACAAAGATGACAGGTGCACTCACATGAGTCTCAGTCATATGTATGGCAAGTTTGGTTGAAATGTCTCCATGCATTTTCGAGTGATGGTGGAACATACAGACATACATACATCCAATTTTTTATATATAGATTATATATTTTAATATGTGATTTTCAAATAAAGTGTGATTTGGTTTTATATCCCATTGTCAATTTACCTATGTATGTTCGACCTTAAATGTCCCTAAAATTTGGTTTTCCTACCTGACTTTTCTTTGTTTACATCTTGTAGATAACTTACTCAGATAATGTTGAAGCGCCTGAATCAGCATGAAGGCCAAACAACTATTTTTTTAGACACTGAGGTCAGCAATAACAGCCTGCATATTTACTGCAGCACAGATTTCCTTAAGATTAAGGTGGTAAAATTTTTTCTTTACATGTTAGGGCACCAAGCAGTGTTCTTTTCCCAATCCTTCAAAATGAATGGGCTGTGGTTATGCAGCACACAATGAAACAAAAAAAATTAGCTCTTAAAGTGCATCTGTTCCCAGACTATGCAGATTAATTTATTTACATAATGAGAATTAATTAAATGTGAAAAAAATTCAATTTTAATTCAAAGTACAAAAGATACCAGCTTCTCCGCATAGCTCTTCTGTTCTTCTGTAAAAAATCAATTTCAAATACAAAAGAGCTCCTCTGTCTTTTTATTACAACAAAGGGCATTCAAATGTGCCAGCTTCTAATGCAAATAAACCAGGTGCATGTAGAGTGTCTTTGGTAATAATTGAGGAAGAACTACTTAACAGCACATGCAATAGAAAGGTCAGTGCTGCTTTTAAACTTTTTTACTGCTTTTGAAAGCAGACTAGGAACATTATGAAAAAAAACCTGGCAAACATTTATTTTAATTGGCCAGACCTGTATGATGTTACTCCCATGCACAGGTATTACTTCATCCTGGCAGACAAGCTACAAGATTACGTGAATGCTTAGTATAATTTAGAGTACACCAATAAAAAAAGGTACTGATAGGCAGGAAGAGACATATACAGTCTTTTCTGTCACAAACTCCATGTAGCCATCTTTTTTAAAAAACGTTTATTTTTAATTAATGTCCTTTTTCTGAACAGGTTCAGTTATGATTTCTGTAAAGGCTGCTTTTCCTAAGGGGCACAAGTTATTTTTAATGGACCATATTGTATAGGGCAGAATAAGAGAATAAAGCAGTAATTGAACCTTTTTTAATGAAACTGTATTATTTGGATTACTTGGAATATAAAGTGAGTCAAAAGAATAGTATTTAAATAAAAAAATAAAAATAATAAAATATAATAATCAAATCAGATGATAAAATTATATATTTGCTTAAAGCGTACCTAGACTCAAAATTTTTACTTAACATAAAAGGATAGACAACCCTTTTATTTAAAGTAAAACATTTTGTTTGTGTTTTTTTTAAGTGCACCCCCTCCCCCCCTTAATTCTTGATCGCCTAGGCCAGTGGTTCCCATCCTTTTTTCATCTGGGACTCGCATTTGACATTTGGATAAAACTCGTGGGCCACAATGCAAACAAATGTTAAAGATGTATGTTTAAAACTAGAATACCGGTAGTTTAAATTAAAAATGAAATTAAATTGAAATGTTTCTAGTTACGGTAACATTCATGCACCAAATAAAAGAAATGACAAATCAAGAATTTCTCCACACACCATTTGATGCTCATTTTATTATTGTGACATTTTATTAATGAAAGATACAAAACTAAATCTATCCTACAGTGCTTGCCAGTCATACATTACTCCCTCGTTAACCTGTACCACAGAGCAGAAACTACACCATACAATTCTTCCTGTCAGTTATAGGGGGCCACTAACCTTTGTACCCCCAAAATCTCTGCAATAGATACTTCCAAAGAAATGTGGCAGATATCCAGTGGGTACATGTTCTTACTGATACCTCTTCAGATCCCTTCATGTCCCTGTTCATGAGAAATTAGGTTCACAGAAGGTAAGCGGTCAGATATGTGTGATCGGGTAGCACAGTATGATAGGTATTATATTTATCCTACACTTTTCCTACATTTTATTTTACCTACAGCTCCCCTTTCACGAGAAACTGGGATTCAAAGAACATAAGTGGACATTTATATTTGACAGGGCACAATTATATGGTAGGAGTGATAAAATTTTAGTCTGTGTAACAAGCACCCCACCAGCCGCTCAGACCATCACACCGCAGCGTCTGCAGATTTGACTCCCAACGGCAGTAAGCAGTACTGAGCATCTTCCCCTAGACAGGGTTCTATGGCATAAAGAAGGGGTAACCAATGCAACTTCACCGCCAGTCTGAGCGAAGTCTTGATGTTTTGTGTACAAGCAAGTATTGAAAGTAAATTGAAAGTACCCTAATGCTCGTTGTCATGGAAGTGAGACCAGGGGGTCCCTAACATGCAAACCCAATTTGGGGACCTTGGTCTGAAATAGCCCCCCTTTTTGTGAAAACATCTCTGCTTGTTATTAGGATTTAATGCTTGTGACTCTGTATCTGGCAGTTTTTTATGTTTATGTGCCATGAAAATATCATATTTCTATGACACTCAGTGTAGGAGATATGTGAGAGTAAAATTGTTTATTGGAAAGATGATCACCAATTGGAGCAAAGTTTTGGCCCTCTGCAGGTTCCCTTTACCACAGAAAAATTGAACCCTGGATGATCCTGAAATTATGGTCCTTGTGTTCTTATAATGCACTTCCTAAAAATGTATTTCCTTATACATTTTATATAAGGATTTATTGATGAAGATTATGTCTAAATAAGTAGGTTTTGTGCAGACATGATGGCATGGGATAGGTTTGCAAGTTCTGTGACAGACTAGAAACACTTTAGTATAGATTCTTTATTGAAAATTACACCTATTTATCCAATTCAGTTAAAGCTTAAAAGTAGTAAGCCAAATGGATAAAATCAACCTACTTATCGGATCTTTTTTCAAAATAAAAATCATACATTAAGTATTAATGCTCCTTACTAATAGATTCTTGCAAAATCAAAAACAATAACATATAGGGTATGAAAGAGAACCATTAAAAAGCATCCCAGACCATATTTAGATAAACTTTATTTTTAAATTGAAATACCGTATTTTCCAGCATAAGACGACTTTTTTACCCTGAAAAATCTGTGCCAAAGTCAGGGGTCATCTTATACGCCGGGTACCTGTACTTACCTGCAGCTTGCTTCATGTCCCGCATCCCCGCGAGTCCTCCTTCACGTCCGGCGTCCTGTACAGTTTGCGCGAGTCCTCCTGTGCAGCAACGCGAGCCTGCACAGGAGGACATGAGCCTGGATTGGCTCTCCAGTGGAGAGCCTGGATTGGCTCTCCAGTGGAGAGCCTGGATTGGCTCTCCACTAGAACACACCCATTCATTAAAGGAACGCGCCCATTCATTACTTAGAACTAGTACTGTACTGTTCCTTCTGCCTCTCAGTTCTCGCACAATAGCGAGATCTGACAGGCAGAAGGAACAGTACAATACTGGGCGTATAACACGACCCCCAACTGATTGGTTAGAGTGGGGGGTCGTCTTATACGTCCAGTCGCCTTATACACCGGAAAATACGGTATATTAACCACCAATGCTTGCTAATAAAACCATAAACTAGTCAGAAAAATATATTCAGTTCATCATTTTGTGGCGGATAGGTTCTGGACAGGAACATCAATTTACTCGATTGCATTAAGTTACATATGTATATGATTGCTGTCTTATTGACACAACTCTTTATTCTTCCATCCTCAAGTGCCATGCCTAATTTAATAGCTCATAGCATCACAAAAATATAGTGGTGTGCCAGTGATGTAGTTTAATAAAATATGCATAAACACAAATCTAATTATCTTAAGCAGAAAAAACAAAAATTGCTTTACCTAGCCTGCATTTAGAAATAAACAGTTCATAATATAGAGTTGATGACTGAGTTTAATTTATTTTGTATATGATCAAAATATCATTATCTCAACCTAACCTCTATTTGAAAATCTTTCAAAAATTAACATATTTGTGGACCAGTTTTGTTAATGAAAAAAGGAATAAACTGCATTCTGTTTACAGTGTATTTTCTCTACTTAGGTTTTTCTGTAATTACACCTAGGGGGTTTTTGTCCTAAAAGATTCAAAGTATTAAAATGGTCAGGTTATACACCTTAATTTTACAATTCAGATATATGTGCTACATCCCAGCTAATATTATAGCTGATATTTAGCAAAATAATTGGTAGTAGGAATGGGACTTGATGGAACTATTTATAAAAAAACAACTTTTATCTAAAACAAAAAAACAGGAATAAAGTGTTCCAAATTCTAACACATCACTCCTATGTTAAAACACTCCAACTGAGTTTAAAAAACAAAACACCAAATTCGGTTGTACAGTCTCACAACTATGTTTCAAGGCGTTTTGCTGACTTTTTCATCTGCTTCCTCAGAAATCAGTAGAGATTTTACAATGAATTTTAGAGAGCTAATGCCAAACGAACAATATTCAAAATAATCAACATCTTATTAGGTTACACAATCTTAACAATTATTAATAATAATTAACGTTTTATTAAGTTACACAAACATTTATTTTAAACATCTCTGCAAGAGTCTATATATATTACTCACTTATTCGTAATTTGTTTGCCTGTGGGTCCTTGTCAATTTACCTCTCCCATATTTTACTGTGGAGGAGGTACATTGATAATGTTTTTCTCATATAGACAGGTTCAAGGCTGGAATTTTATGAAGTGATAAATGAGTATAATTTAAAATTTTACAATGGAAACAAACATTTCTCCCATCCCTTTTTTGGATATACGCATTACTATTAATGATGTGCACACACTTTCATCTACATTGTATCAAAAAATTACGGCAGGGAACACCATCCTTTCCTCAAAAAGTGCACAACAAATTAAATTGAAAAAAGTATACCTTATTCACAGTATCCAAGATTGTTTAGAATTGCTCTCAGGATGAAGACTTCAAAGTCGCAGCCAATGACTTACGTATTAGATTTTCAGGCACCCACAACTTTTGAGGACAATCCAGACTCCCTCTTGATGATCTAGCTGGAAATATTTGGTCAGCCTTGTTACAGGCAAAAGTAAGTACAAAGATAGAATTTTTACAAGTATGCAAGGGATGAAGGATAGATAAACATTTTTAGTGGCTACATATGGGTTACATATGGGTAATAATTACAAATGGATAAATGCTCATATATAACTATATACATTGGAAAGATGTTTTTCTTGCATGCAAAAATATTGGCTGCGAAAATAAACTTTGATACTGCATTTTAGGGGGTAGCTTTTAAAGATATAAGCATATTGTTATTGGAAATGTTATTGGAAATCTAAGATGTTGAATAAAATATAAGCAGATTCTATAAGTTATTGATTCCCTGGTCACCCCTTGTTGGCATGAACATAGCTATGTTGATCATTTAATGAGGATTTGGAGGGTATCTGGATTGACCCTCGATCGGTGGGCTGTAGCCCTCACCGCCCCCCTGTGCTTGTCTCCGCACGGGGTTACAAAGTGTATCCTTTATATTGTATGAATTATTGGTAGGTAAGTAATGAAATTGCAGATTGTGACATAGATCTTTATTATTTGTAGTTGACGATGACATGATACACGACAATAACAGTAATCTCTGTATTGTAGTGCTGAGATACATAAAAGTGTTGAATTGTATCACTGAAGAAGTGGACTTTGTCTACGAAACATGTTGGATAAAGAAAGATAAAGGATAATCTCAACTTTTGTACCATGCAAATATCATATATTCTTAATGTTTTATGGCCAATTTTATTGAAAACTTCTTTGTAATAAAGTGTT
The DNA here is from genome assembly GCF_032062135.1 of Pyxicephalus adspersus. NCBI lineage: Eukaryota > Metazoa > Chordata > Amphibia > Anura > Pyxicephalidae > Pyxicephalus > Pyxicephalus adspersus. The sequence continues at coordinate 48,967,397 of NC_092859.1, forward strand.
GAAATTTTTTGGGAAAATAACTGTTGTGAAAGCCCCATCGGTATATTCCCAGTTTGTCTCTTCAATGCATTTTGTAATTGGGGGTGTTAACAATATTTAAATCATTTTGGAATCCTATAAGAAGAACAAATATGAATATATCCTGGAGATGCTAAGACTGTCCTGCTGCTCTGGGTTAACATTTTGTCTTGGTCGTTTGCTGTCTCCTATACATGGTGAGCACTTTGATACCATCAGAGGAGATGCTTTTATCTAAAGATGTGTTGTTATTCTATAAGTGAGTAAAATATATAGACTCTTGCAGAGATGTTAAAAAATAATGTTTGTGTAACTTAATAGGATGTTGATTATTTTGAATATTGTTTGTTTGGCATTTTCGGTCTCTTTACTGATTCCTGGGGAAGCGGATGAAAAAGTCCGCAAAACACGTCCAGTCATAGTTGTGAGACTGTATACAACCAAATTTTATGTTTTTTAAACTAAATTAAGGTGTTTTAACATAGGATTGATGCGTTAGAATATGGAACACTTTATTCTTGTTTTAGTGTTTAAATAAATGTTGTTTTTTCATAATCAGTGCCGTCAAAGTCCCATTCCTCCTACCAATATTTCAGTCCTAAAAGATGTTAAAAATGATACGTATAAAAGTTTGAATGTGAGCAGAGTTGGACTGGGAAACCTTGGCCCACCAGATAAAGTGAGATAAAAATATTGTTTGTTGAAACTAAAAGGAAAATAAAAAAAAGGAAATAAGGCTATTATCAGTGACAACAAAAATAACTGCTAAGATTGGTGTCAGTGAGTGCAATTTTAATTCCCAGGAATAACATTACCAGCATAGGACAATAGTAGCAACAATACTAACTGGCAGTGTATCTTATAAAAAATCATTGCTGCACCCTGACTTGTGCAGACTGCCTACATGTAATGCTGAGCCAACATGATTTACATACTAAAATTCAGTAAATGCCAGGCCAGGGATAATCACCGGATGATGCTGGATGCCTATTTTACTGAAAATAAGGTGGTGTTTATCTGACTGCAGTTTCTAAGGCACATTGTAATGAGCTAAGTAAGCAATTTCAGTATACATCTGTGCACCCCAACTATCTTTGGTTCTGTGGGACTGCCTGGATATCAAAACTAAAGTCCCAGGACCTTGAATTTCCATATTCATTGCTGTATGAAATGTCCCTGATTTTAGGCACACAACAATACATATTTTGCAACAGCTAGATGATATTCGCTATTGGAACCTTCTTCCAACGACCACCAATTTTGGGACATTTGAGCTTCTGCTAACTACTGAATGAGAATTTTTTTCTGCCACTAACTCCTGACTGCTGCATTCTATACATATCCTAAATACTCCTAACCCCACAATTTCAGCACTATATTTTATTTACAAAAATTACCATACCAAATGCTAGAAAACTTACCACTCCACAGTCCAAAAACTTCCTGTCCTCTAGACCAGGGGTCAGCAAACTTTTATGGCTAGGTCATTTCAGGAGTGGGCGGGAGCACACTAGGCCGGAGTCCTGCCCTAATGGCTCCGCTCACCACCAGGAAATGCATGCAGAGGTGAGGGATTTCCCTTCAGGGTGCTTTCCGTATTTACCACGGCGGCAGGGATCTGTGATTCATTCAGTGTCACCCACCTTACACTTCTCTGCTGCCAGCACCAGCTTTGCTAAAGCATCATCTCTGCATCTGACTTCCTGGTCCAGGTCATGTGACTCACAGACAGCTGGGTCACTACCTCAGAGGACTAGAGTGTTTTGCAGATGTGCTCCATCTGCTGGTGGAGATGTTAACACCACCAACCTCTAGTCTCCTGGACCTCCTCTGGTGGTAGGATAGGATGCAGCAGGTCACATGGCTCCACTCTTCATAGGCCCTGCCCTTAAAAGGAAGTAAAGGGCAACAGGAAGTTGCCTGAACAAGGAGTTCCTTTGGCTCTGCTTTAAGGTTCCTGTTTGTTTATTCTCTTGCTCTTGATTTTTTGTGTACTGACTTCGGCTTGGCCCTGCAGTACCGTGACAACAACACTTTGCAAAAAATAGAGACAGAAAATCCAGCTGGTCACATTTAAACAAATGTAACATATTTCCCCACCTATTTATAATATGTTAAATCAGCAGAGTCCTATGGTTGTTCCATTATCTTCCAATTTCTGGTTCAGTTCCCTGGATTAATTTGAAGGTTTACCTAAAATTAGCACTAATATGGTGGCACTGGACCAAGATCACCCATGACCATGGAAGATACTCAAACATAAGTTTACCTTGACCTAAATGGATGAGATGTGGTTCCGTTTGGAAGGCATTATTGGGATATAACCTAAACAAAGCTGATTTGGACTTACCAAAACACGGTGGTCCTAAATAGTGCGTAATCACTAGAGTGGTCCATTTGTAAAGAGGAACTTAGTCTTTAAATAAAGAAATAAAACAGATGGTACATGTAAGTGGGAAAAGTTAAAGGGGATAACATACACAGATATATCTGATTGCACAGATTTCAACGCACAAGCAGATAATTGGCAGTTAGTTGAGTTATTATATCCTGCTGTTAGTTTTATATATGGAATCAATATAGGGCCATTAAACTAGCTGTTTGGAAGTTTTTACTAGCAGATTTATGGTAAGATATAAAATAAAACAACTTCTAGCCTTAAAAAAAACTCGGCTATATGCTGCAAATAATGCAAATAATTAGGACTACTTAGCAGTTAATTAGAAACAAAATTTAAATACAATTTTTTATATGTTTATATAGTTAAAAAAAAGTTTGTCTCCTTTAACCGAGAAGCAGAATACATTTTAATAAAATTGTCTTTTGTGCTATACCACACTATGTTATGCAAATATTCATAAGATCAATATAATTTGCTATGATCTACAGAGACCATGGTTATCAAAGTAGTATTATCATATTCTTAGATCTAGCTAGATAATAAACTTACTCTAAGAAAGGAACAATGGAGGTGGAAATATGCAAATTGCAGTAGCAGTGTCTCATTAAATTACTGGATAGTTAAAAAATCCGCATTTATCATTATGTTTAAGTCAGCAGATGGGAGAATTGTCAGATTTGCTGTATGAGTAAGCTAAAGACGCACTTAACACCATTATATGTGATTTTTTTTTCGTTTCTTTTTTTTTTTTTAAACTTTTTTTTTCGTTTCTTTTTTTTTTTTTGAGTCTCTCACATCATATTATGCTGATGCTTTGGGAATGGAAATAATAGAATGTTTATGTCATACCAGAATCTAAGCAGATTTAAATGGATGTTCTTGAATGAACTATAAAAATTCCCAATAAAAGGCGCATTCACAAGAATAAATATCCTCATTGTCAAAAAAACAAAAGACGGGATGGTCTAAAGGAGAATATTGGCATTTAATAATAGCTGCTGAGGATACATTATAAAATGTTGACAATAATTCTATGAAAAATACTACAATTAGAATATTTCTTTATTGCTTAAATATATTTATGCATAATTTAGGAAATATTTTTCTAAAATCTTCTTCTAACCTTCTGACAAATTTAAAATTTTAGGCACATATTTGTTAGTTGAAATGTAAGACAATAAATTATCCACAAATATTATAACTCAGTTAGGCTTAATTGCACATAAAAAAGATAAGGATAAGAAAAGCACTGTTTATAGTGTATAAGGTGGGATACAGCGTACCAGGGACACCCTTTATTAGGAATGATATATTCCTAGTAAAGGGTGTACATTAAAGAGAATACATTTTTTTCAGAAAATAGTCTAAAATCCCTTATTTTTTTTAATAATTTACTCCCCTTTTTCGGAACCTGTAACAATTTCTAGTACAGGTAGAGATAGGAACTGTAAGTTTGTTCTTAAATTGAATTTGTATATAAGTAGGATCAGGTACATTATTTTAATAAATGCAATTAAGACAGGTGTTTGACCCAACATGTTTAAGGCAGTGACATGTCAGTTACTGTATAAAATCTTCACTGTGAGCTAATCACAAACAAAGCAAAAAAAAAAAAAAAACTTGGAGCCTAGACATTTATTACCTTCTGGAGCAAGTTGTGCTTTCATATGCAAAAGGAAACAGCTGCAGAGTTTTATAGAGTTTTGTCTTGGTCATTAAAAAGTTTAGAGACTGCCTCTTCCCCCATCAAGCCTTAGTCCCGCACACGAGCAGCAGGGAAGCCCCGTTTGTATCTAGGGGTCATCCGTATGTCAAATGTCCTTAACTCAGAGACTACCTGTATAACTAAGTTTTGCATGGTCTTATAATGAATACACCTGATTCTCTAAAGCTATAAGAAAAAATATAAACATGTAGCACCATAAATTAACCCCCCTAGCGGTATTAACAAGTGTGACTCGTGGATTTACCACGCAAAAAGCGGTAATCCCGAGTCACACTCGGGGTCGCTAAAAACGTTTAAAAAAATACTTATTTTGTTCCGTTGGCATCCCCCTGTGTCCTGCTGGTCCCCGCAGCTCCTCGGGACACATCTTCTTCCTCCAATCTCCATCTGCGACTGCAGAGACGATCTCCCGGTTTCCCGGAGACATCGGTGCATGCGCTGGTGCGGGCGGTAGGAGCGGTGGGAAATTCAAATAATTTTGTGTTGGATTCAATACAAAATAGCTGTTTTAGGTCCAATACAAAGAAATCTTTATATAATATATATAATTATATTATATATATTATACATGCTACTGTACAGTTAATTTACATATTTCACATTTTTTTTTATTTATTTTTTTAACATATTTTTGTGTTTCTTTAATTTAAAGTTTATTATTAAATTAATAAATATTGGACATATTTCGGTGAGTTATGGCTAAGAATGATAAGTCCACAATATAAAAAACATTTTCATGCAAAAAAGTAACGCTTTTTGCGTGGAAATACGGACAGAATTAGAACGCTAGAGAGGTTAAAAAATGGAAATATAAAAAAAAGCTAGGATAAGCTTTTAAAAACACTCTTCACTGAAGAGCATTATAAAAAGAAAATTCTATTTCTGATTGCAGCGGATGTAAGGAAAAAGTACAGGTTTACCCTCCAGTAGGTCAGTCACCCAAAACATACAGCCAACACTACAACAAAGTATCTAGATGCCTTTAAACAAAATGTCCTAGGCTACTCCTGTAAAAGTTCAGATTTCATTACTATTAGGACTTTGGAAAGAGTGACAGTATACCAATACACATTATTCAACTAAACAGAGCTAAACCAAACAATTGAGAATCCAGATGTGGAAAGCTGGAAGAGCCTTCTCCAAAGGACTTACAACAGTATATGTGGTCAAAACTGGTCCTACCTAATTCTGATTCAGACAAGTGTCTGTTTTTGTTTAAATACCTTTCATATAAAATAAAGATATATATGGCACCTTAAAAAGGGTTAAATATGTGTAGATCAAATGGTAAAACACTAAATTTTTTTTAGTTCTAAGTTTCATCTATTTAAAAAGTGGAAAAGTCAATGCAAAGGAGGGTGCATTCCTATACAAAACACTAAAAACACTTTAAATAAACAGGCATTTAAGGAAAATATTTACAAAGCTGCATTAGTAATCTCTGCTAAAGTATAAAAAAGACTTAAGAGTAAATTTTACCTATCATTTAACAAAATGTTGCATAATTAATTTGACATTAAAAACCCTAAACTTGCTGCTAAGGCAATATATGCATAGTCAATGGTTCTCCAAGTATAATTTGAGTACGTCTCAGTTGACTGTGTAAAAAAAACAGGAGTAAATTTGTATTTAAAAGACAATCTATGATTTCCCTCTGTGCATAACATTGGCAGGCCACTTTTCTTTACGCCTCTCTTCCAGAGCTGAAAGAAGCTTGAATAATTCAATATGCTAGGTAATCAGAAAAATATTTTCAGCATCTGCTGTCACAGTGGTTAATAGGAGTATCTTTAATCTCTAAGTGGCAATAATGCCTGGTGCATAATATGCCTGAAGATATACTGTAGCAAATCAGGGACCTTCACAATGACCTCTAAGTATTAGAAGCATTTATTATGTATTATTAGAAGCATTTAGTGTACTAAATGAAAACATTAGTAAACACAGCAGCTAAAGGTGCAATAATATATATTTTTTTTGTAGTAAAAAATATTTTTTATAACATTGGACCTGATAATCTTCCAGGGCAAATTATGAATAGGTGGAACATGAGGGGAAATAAGTTTGGATGAAAATTTAATGTCCTAACTAAAAGTGTATCTTGAAGAATATGGTTAGACGTTTTGGGGAGAAAAGACAGTGGAATTGAGATAAGAGAAGAAAAAGGTAAAAGTATGGGTGTTTATTAACTATAGAAAAGTCCAAAGCAGTGATTCTGAGGAAATGTGAAGCTAAATTGAAAGTGTAATTTGAGATGCTTTGTAATATTAGCTGTTAGGTTAGGTACTCCATGTCCATATCTATTTGTTGGCCTATACTGTATGTGTATTACATCCACGTTTAGTGGCTACCCAAAATATTTGTATAAGTTATGGCTGTAAAGAAAAAAGAGTGTTAGATTTCCTAAAAACATCACACCTTCAAGGTCACATCCCCAGTCAAAGCCATAGCAAAGATAGAAAATTCAATTTTGGGACTTTAAAGGCCAACATTTCCAATATTCATTATATCATTATTGCTATTTGTACCTAAATAAAAGTTTTTATGAATTTTATATCAGAAATGTTGGCCTTTAACGTCCCAAATTGGATTTTCTATGGCTGTAAAGAGCGGTGATTGTGAGAAAATATTAGGTCTTGTTTGATGCCACCTAATGCACAGATTTTTAAAAACATCCAAAGTGTATGATGATAAAGTGTCAAAAGATTGCATAAATGTTTAGTAAAAGATTGGGGTGTTAGTAAAGTCAGTGGTATATAAAGGTTTTTAAGCAGGGAAATTCATAACCTCTAAGTAGGGGAGCGACGTGACCCAAGCAAAAGGAAATTGGGCTGTAGATTTGCTAGGGTGGTTGGAGTAAGAGTAACATTTAGGGGACCAGATTTTTCAGAAATTACATGATTGCCTGAAAATGATGTGAATCAATGTGAATTATTTATGACCGTGTTGTAACATATGTGTTTTACTAGCATTTAAAAACCACTTGAGAAAGTTGTCTCCTAGCAACCAGCATTGAAAGGCTTTGATTAGGTATGACCAAGAAAGTGTGCCAAAAGGTTGAACATTGAGGGAGAGGAGCATATTATCTTTGGACAACTTTATTGGTTTGAATATGTCAAATGAAGAATGAAGAAGTCCAGTTAAGAAAAAAGGAGTTCGGTCTCTTAGCCAATGTTCTGATTGGAAGTTAAAACGAGATGAGAGAAAGAAGCAATGCATGACAACTCTACAGTACTCAAGCTCATCCTGTGCCCATCTATGTCACCATCAGCAGAATCACTTCTGTTCAAGAGACAAGAGAGCCTATCTTCCTTAACCCAAGGCATCCACAATGTACATCATAATAACTTGATGAGGCCATGACCTAATGACTTTTAGGTTAATACAACATGCTTGCATTTTTAAAATATATTCTTTGCCCCTGTGCTGCTAATTACCTGCAGCCACCTCTATTTATTTGCATACACTCCAGAGCTGGCAGCATGATATTTATCAGGATGGGTTTCCTGAAAGTGTCAATCACAGACAATGCTTGTGTAGACTGTTGAAGATGCCACATGCAGTTTCCATCAAACATACATATAAAATGGTGACACAGAAGTGTAAAAAGTATACAGTGGCAGAACAGTTCATTAAATAAATAGGTGCCTTACAAGGTCCTTCAGAGCGTGATCTCCAATTATTAATTTAGTGATAGCTGCGTATTTAGGATAATAAAATAATTTTGAAATTACATTAATCTATCAAATCAGTTTGACATTTTCATGATTGGTTGTACTTATACTAGGCTTTGATAAGAGGTTACTTCTAACTCCATTTCTGATTTTCTAAAATTCCAAAGAATTGGGCAATTAACTGCTAAAGTGGACAATGGAAGCTTCTGACAGTAAATTTCTTTTTTTAACAGTACACTGTTACATACTGTGTAATAACATTTTTGTTGAATTATTCATCTTCAATATAATAAATAATATATAAACAATATTAAAAAAAATATAAGACCGGGTCATCATGAACCCAACCAAGTTTGTTACTGGACAGTAAAAAGAGAAGCAACGCACTGATGAGCATGTCACACTTTTTCTTTTTGTCAGCAAACAATCCTGAATTCTCTCATACTCCTATTTGCTCTCGCAAACCAGCCCTTCCATACAGAACCAGGTCAGTTACTTATACTTTATGCATTTAAAAATACATTTAATATATATTTCTAAATATGGAGCTGCTATATATGTTATATATTTTTTATTATAGTTATTCTAGCTTTGAGCTCAGGTTAAAGGGTTTTCTTTTCTATTTTACTTGGGGATTGAGTGGGTCTTAGATAAATGTTTCTCAATAAAAGTACAATGAGATATAGTATACTATAAAGAAAACTATTTTACATGATACCCTACCCTAGCAAATTTGTCTTCTAGCTGTCTCTTGGTATGAAGTGAATAGCATAGTCTTTGAAAAAAAATGGAGATTTATCAGAACATAATATTATAGTGACAGTTAATTAAGGCACTTTCTGAGCATAAGAATGATGCAACCTCCTTGGTACATGACAAGGATATTACGTTATAAATTTGCAAGATACTTAGAAAGGCAGACAGATAGCCTGTTCCTGTTTTTGAGTAATGATCAAATCTGAATACTTAATAACAGCCACAGGTTACTGTATGTACTGTATAAAAACTAAAATTTCCTAAATTCTGCAATATCAATTGTAAAATCCAGTTTAAGGACATTTGTGTTTTATTGGACAGCACTTGTCAAGCTGAGCCTATGATCTAATCTTTTGGACCTACATTGCAGTTACAGACAGAACTAGATTACACTAAGGCTGGAGTTTAGAAACAACATTCTGTGGGTACTTTATTTATTTAATCATTTGCACATCACATACAGGGCTTTTTAGGGGAAATAAACTAATTACTTTAGGTATTACCTTTAAGCGTGATTCACATCTAATGCCTCGGCATTTTTGCACACTAGAAACAATTAGTTCAGGAGTTAGGCTGTCATCAAGAGTTAGAGGAATTAGAGTTGGGTTTGAAGACATGCTAGACCCAGAGGGCCAGATTTAATAAAGCTCCCCAAGGCTGAAGCTGGGTGATTCAGCAAACCTGGAATTATTCTGTTTAAGGATTCAAAACATTTGCTAGCAAACGACTTTAAAAAAATCCATTCCCAGTCTGCTGGATGACCCAGCTTCACTGTTGAAAGTTTATCCTGTCCAATCTTGGAGAGCTTTAATAAATCAGGCCCAGCATGTTTATTCTGAGAAAAGATGTGACATCCCTTCACCAAAATGCTTCACTTGGACAGCACTAGATAAGTATAACACCTAAATTTTCCTTTATTAGCTAGAACTAATATTATAGTTTAAAGAGTAAATGTCAGAATTCAATTTAGGAGACAAATTCCATGACTTGGAATTGTAAAGGTCATGTAAATTTTTGGTTAAGTCTTATGCAAACCCCATATGCTTCCACTTTTGGGCAATTAATGTCGCTGTTCTCACTGAACCACAACTGTCCTGCTGCTGGCCAAATTGTAATAAACTATTGTTAAAAATGTAAATACCGTGGATGATACAGCAGTGTCAAATTTGCCAGTGGCAAGACTTTTATTGAGCAAAATCAGACTCAAGTGAACAAGAAACATAGATTTCACGCAGGTGTTTTATTACAATGTTTAGATTACCACAAATGATACAGCAATATAAAATTGGCGGCAGCAGGTTATTTTTTTTTTTTTTGATAATATAGCTAACCATTTCATGTGTTAGTTTTGTTTTAACTATGGAGATAGAGAGCTAGCAACGTAGTGAACAATAGGCAGTTCCAGAACAGAGACTCATCAACAAGTCAATGCTGTGCTTTTAGCACTTAAAATTTAAAACAAAAAGTCAAAATCAACATAAAATAACACATAAATAAAACTCTGAAAGAAAAGAAACCCCCCACATAGCCTTCCTAAAACAAAACTTTGCATGTAATTGTTATAAGCTCACAGCTTTAAGACCTACACGTTTAATATACTCCAAGGTACTTAGACAGTTAACTATAATTTAGTATGTTATGGAATTTTAGTTTCTCAGACAACTAAGTGTCCTTGGACAAATATAAAAATTCTAAAAACTAGTACGTTACACGAGAACTTCAAATATACTGATTCATTCTTATATTCGGATAAAAGCAATTATCTTTACACCATGCCTATATTGGGCTAAATTATTATGTCATCTAAATTACTAAAACAAATAAAAAAGCCAATAATATTACTGGCTGATTTAAACCCCACTTCTAGTGTGGTGAAGTATATGTATGTGTCATCGCTAGTTGGACAACAGTCACTAATTGGGGTGAAGTAAAAGGGGACTTGGAAAATCCAGCAAGATGACAACTAACCTAAGCTGAAAATGTGTTCCTTAACATTTTATTATTGTATACCTATCCTCTATGTTTTTTGTATCTGTTACTACATGTCCTCATATCTCCAATGTAATAAACTTTAATCAACCCTACTTCAGTAAGGTTTAGTGCTAAGTTTGGACCAGCTGAAGAATGGGACAATTTTGAAAACTCGGGTTTGAATCATACCCAAACCCAGTCAGTTTCACTCATTCCATACATTTTCAGTAGAGTGGAAAAATTGCTGAATATTGCAAATACAGCACTAATAGTTTTGTAAAAACTGTTAAATACAAGTGTTATAGTAAAGAATACAATGTCCTTAACATTTACTATTTAGTAGAATATCATAATGCCAGTGTGCCATCAGCTGTCCCATACCCAAACATAATAAAAGTCTACTTGAACCCTTGTGATTAATTTCTGTAATGCATGTAAAAATGTGGACTATGGCAATCACACACAAGAAATGGCTCAGGTTCCAGAGATCTAACACATATTTCCCTGAACACTCCTCTAAACCTCTATTGGTCCCTGAACACCTTTTATGATTTGTATGTTGCATTACTGTAATAAATCAGAAAGGTTTATTTGGGATTTAAATATGTTGCTTTTGGCAAAATTGTTGGCTGAGCAACATTTTGATAAGAATAATACATTTTACTGTCATGGCTTTTCCTTGAGCCTTTAAGGCTGTGTTGCCATAGTTAGAGCAAAACATCTGAAGGCACAGATACATAAAATAATGTAAAGATTTGTTACATAGAAAAGTTAAATACAACATCTTCCACCACATCAAACTGTTCTAATTTTGGTTTGCCACTTGAATACAACCTATAGTGTGGAGTGTATTGCTTTAGGCTCCACTTAAGAGTGCTTTTCAGCTTTCAATGACCCATGATCTTCAATTAATTAAATGTAGTCACAGTAAATATGTTTTGAAAAAAATGATTATCTCTTTTTGAAAATGCTAGTGATGTGGTTATTACACTGACTGTGGAATATGTTTTTTTCTGATTCAACAAACTAAAGCAAGTGGGTATACAAGACAAGGAAGAATTGTCTATTAAGACTTATACTCATATCAGCTGGGCAACTAGAACTTGCAGATTAAAAAAAAAATCAGCCTACCCTTTTTTATTCCATGTTGAATGTGCAATGTACCATATAACATAATGTCCCAAGGGTTTTCTCTGACTTTAATCAACATAACTACAGATTTTTACAAGCTACCTTTGAACTCAAGGAAACTAGCCTATGTGCAAAATATAAATAATCAGAGAATTAAGGTATAGGCACAGCCATGTGACATGCCAGCATGATAGAGCATATGAGAAAACTAACCTCAACTGCAAGGGACTGGTGCAAATGTGTACTTTTATTAGAATTAAAATGAATGATTCCCAGTTTTGTAAATCAGAAAATAAGTTTAAAAATTGTATTTTCCATTTGTAACAAAGTTACCTAGCAGTCTCTGTCCTAAATACCTTCTAAACTAGAATAGAAAGTAATAAATCCAGAGGGCAGCCACAAAAATCAGGAAGCATATCATTCTTTTCTTAGACTAGGTTAACCAATGACAAACCATATATTACTTTTATGGCATTTTCCCTTTAAGACAAAGAAACAAAATCGGTTCTTTTTGTCATTCTACTTGCCATTGATCTATTTTTATAAACAGAAACATTTGTTCTTTAACCTGCCTAGCGGTTCATTTCTTTCCGGTTTTATATGTCTAAAAGCAGTACATTGTTTTTCATGAAAATGTATATTACAGTATAAAATATTAGTATGAGTATAATAAAGTTTGAAACACAAAATCATGTAAAAACAATAAATTGAATTAATTAAAAAATCTTTATATTAAAAAATTTTTTTTTTTTTTTTTTTTTTTTTTTTTTTAAATACATATTATACTCATACTATTATATATACTGTAAAATAAATGTTCTTGAAAACAATGAACTGATTTTACACATATAAATCCAATGTATTGCATTCAATACAGTTATTTTGTATTGAATGCAATACAAATGGATTTTAAATTTCCCGCCCCACCAGCAAGGCACACACGCACGGACATCACCGGGAACTCCCCTGGTGACTCATCCGGTGCAGAAGCTGGCCGGAGGAAGAAGAAAGAAGACTAAGATGGAGGGCTCGGGACTGCTCTGGATGATGCCATGAACACTATTAAACAATAAAGCTATAAAACTCTCCTGAACCAGAACCTGGAATAAATCTAGTCCAGGATTGAAAACATTTGCCAACTAATAGCACATGATCTTAAGAAGTTTTAGGAAGTCCATTCTAGGTTTGCTGGGTCACCCAGGTTCCCCCATGAAAGTTTATCTTCTCTAGTCTTGGAGAATTTCATTAAATCAGGCTCTATGTATGTTATAATTAACTACACCATTCTGATAGTTCTGATGTCAAATATTTTCAGCTGTTAGTCTATATGTCCTTTGCAAAGTACCCTGTTTCACTTGCTTATTTTCATTTTAGAAAATAAATGTATTCTAGTACCAAAAGACAAAAGAAGTTAGGACATGAAGTAGGTCCCAGCATTTAGTTAAAGGTAGTTAAAGGCTTCTCCAGATATGTTTAAGGTGTTTTATATGTATGTGCTTATGTGGGTTACCAACTACTGTATATACTCAAATATAAGCCACATTAACGTCAGACAAGTTATATTCTGTACTGTAAATCTGTAAACAGTACATATGTGTTCAATTTGAAAACATTTAAAGTTGTCTCTTCCCAATATTTATTTAAACCCTAGTAAACATAGCATAAACTACCTTTCCTTATTTTATGTTTTGTTTGTATAACAGAAAATGATTTTAGCAATAAAATGTTAATAAACAAATATTGCCACCTGAGTAAGGGGATAACAGTATAAACTAAAAGCTACACAAAGCTAGAGTTCTGTGAGTTTTGTATATACATGAATACAAACTGATCTAAATAAAAACTGGGATACCTACTTTTACCTGAAAAAACAAAACAGAAACAATACTTTGACTAAAGGATAAGCCTAGGGCACAAAATGTGAGCATCATTGCTAACATTTAAAACTGTGATCAATATTAATGCCAAAAAATGTCATGAATTAATTATATCTATTGTGTGTGTTTTTTTAAAGACTATTTTAAAGAGGAAATAAATTAAATCACATGGGCTCAGTCTGTATATCATTTTCTTACCTTTGTACAGTATTTTATACTTTTTAAGGTATTTCATACTTTTTAGATGGTTATGATGGGTCGCTTGTTCTTGAATGACTTATATGTATGGTTGTTGGATACTAGTAGATTTTTACTTCTTCTTCATGTTAAGTGTGTAAAAAAATCTTTAATATTTTTTAGGCCTTAGGCAACATATTTTTACATATTTTACATGAGGACACAGCTCCATCTACTTGTCTGACATGAGTATAAACCAAGATTCTTTTTCTAATAATATTTTGAAGGCAAAATTATTGGTTTATGCTAAAAACAACTTATCATTTCCTAAAGCTTGTGTCTTTTTCTTATTTTATTACACAAATTTACACAAAAATGGTTTTATCAATAGAATGTGCATAAACATCTACTCTAAAAGATTAAAAAAAGCTTTACCCTGGTAATGAAAAACTATATAGGTAATATACAGTAAATAAAGAAATATTATAAATTATTGTCAATAGAATGTTTCATGTAATCCAGACCAGTAGCTCTTATTGTGAAGTAGAATAATCCAAAAATTAGATGTTTGACTGCATATAATTAAAATCATAGTCATTAAATTTAGAATGACACATTTTGCTAGCAGATGAAATGTGGGACAAGCCATATGGGTTGAACAAGCCACATTAACTGAAACCATTCAGAAATGCAACAAAATGTATTGTTGATTTGATATATTGTTTGTTTTATTTTGTTAATACATTTTTGTGCTCATATTGTTTGCTTCATAGTGATTGCCTATATAATTACCAATTGCAATTTATTTGCCTAATCTGTTTATTAATCTACAGATAAAGACTGTTTCTTCTTTATTGGTGTAAAAGGTGCACCCCTACACAGAGATGTGTGTATATTTGTACCTCCTGTTTTTAGGGTCTATTTAAAGCACAGTATATTTAAAAAAAAGAGTACAGACTGACTTAGCAGATATTGAACTTATTAGTATACCCAGTTAACACTAATAATTAAATTTACTTGCAATATAAGAGAAGTTTCAAGAACCTAACATGCTGGATGTTCCACAACATACTGCATGTCAAAGTTGCATGAATATATCAGCTTAGTTTTAGATGTGACACAATATTTGTATTTAGGCAGAATCTGAACACCGTTAAAATAAATTAATATATTCTGGTGGTTTGTTATGATCTCAGCAAAGTCACTACAGCAGCTAAAATTCACCAAAATGATATGGGAAAACAACAAAATTTTCATGAAATAATAGTTAAAAAAGACTTAAAAAGGGAGTGGGGGGAAATGTATACAGGTGGGGAGAGGCTATTTCATGTGGTTTAAAGGGTAACATGGGAAAGACACAAATCCTACAATCTTTTTGGGGTCCCCAAAACCTGCTCTTGGTTTATAGAATTCCAAAAGCTCATTTATAGCTTAGAATTTGTAAGAAAGATACCATATGCCACTGCAAAGCACAAACAGAAATAGGGACAAAATTCTATTTTTTTTCTTAGGAATACCATGCAGACATTACCATGTAGCTAGAATGCTCGCCACATACGTACCTAACCCTTCTCCTCCTTCCCTTTGTCACTTCCATTAACTTTCTATTTTCCCATCACACCATGACACAACTCCATCCCTGTGGGAAAATGGCCACTTTTACAACAAAAAGTTTACAACAACCAAATCTTTTGAAGTAATACCCACAATCACATTAACAATAAATAACAATACCATAACTAACAATAAATGACCTTGAGTAACAATAACAATTACACTGTTGTAAACTTTTTAACCTTTTACTTTAAAAGTACCCTTTTCCACAACTACGGTACTACTTCTTTCTGGCTGCGAGCCCTCAGGGACATCGCTCACCACACCATACTACTTGAAGGAGTTGCTTAAGCCATCAGTTATGGTTCTCAGCTGCAAAGCCCACAGACTCAAGAACCAGTACACTACTTCCAGAACCGTCTTAAAACAACCCTAAAGATAGTCCCAATAGACCATAACCTTTTGGGGATCCCACATCTATGATGGTTCTCCCTTCTGCCACTCCTGTTTACAGATGTCCTCCCACCCCAACCACCACCCTACATCCAGCACTTAAGTGTAACTAGGGCAGGCCGGAGGGAAGCTTGCTCCCTCTCCTTCCTAAAAATTCACCTTACTTCCTCCTTCCTCTCCTTTTTGATGTCTCCTTTTTCCTCCCCTTTTTCCAACTTTTGCCCTATCCCTCAACCTCTCTCCTTGACATCCCTTTTATTTTAACCTACTCTATCCTTCCCTTAGCCACCAGGTCATGGCTGCCTTTTGCCCACCTCCCTTTGCTCGGCAGCTCCAGGCTGTTCTATAGAATTGGTGTCACTGATGATTGTCTGATAATGATTGGCAAATTTTGTTTCATCATGAAACTGGGTAAAAATACCACAGACTGGATTTTTCATCATTGAATATACACACTTCCATGTCTACTCCTTGTTGTTAGCAGAGTCACTGCAGCTTACAAAAGGTTGCATTACAAATTATAAGTATGTCACAAATAGGCCTATTTTCTAGTATTTTGTGTTGGCACTGCACATTCAGCATCTGCAGTTGGGTAAGACTATTCAGAATCAGTAAACTTTCCTGGCCATATTTATCAGTAGCTGTCAGCCTAGGTAGTTGGTTACTGAGCAATGAACTAAGTTCATTGTGTGAACCCAGCAAAGTACATGTATTTTTTAGTTTTTTTGTGGGGGGGGGCTGCACGTACTGAGAGATTTTGCTCTCCTGTGTGGTCCTTCTTTTTCTCCTGGGGGTCATTAACTGCACCTTGTGTACAGTTCCTCAATAATCACCCAAGATTGATTACTCAAATATTTGTTCATAGTCCTCATTGTAGCGTTCTTCAGAGTATGTTGGATTTGCATTTGAGAACATGGAAATAGCTTGTTCATATCTCAGTGATAATTGGTTTATCTGTTTCTGGGAGGTAGAGGAGAAGAAGGTGGTTTGAGTTGGCCCATGCTGAGTCATCCACTTTGACACTTTTGACGTACACAATGACACTGGAAGTAACTAAAAATGAGACAAATTGTATAAATACAGTGTATAATGGCAGCTAAATTCTGCAATGTCACTTTGTGAAAGTCACAAACAACTTTTCCCAAGAGGCTATAGTCAATCCTATTTGACCTGGTGCTCCAGGTATCTACTGTTGCATGGTCCTGGCTACACACTGAAAGTTTCTAGATAACTAATACATTATAATTTACATGTTCATAGAATGCAGGGACAACCTGAAAAAATGGCCGCTTTGTATTTATATTTGAGACTGAACATAATTCATACGTTTATAAGGTAGCTGGCTTCCACCAGCTTGTATGGCAGGGAGTGCACCACCAGAGGAGGATGAGGGGTAAGAGGGCTCTGCAGGAGAGGTGGCGATGACTCTTTCTGTATATCTGTTGCACACAATTCCTGGCCTGACAACAACTGACCCCCCTTTGGGCAACAACAGCAGCAACAGCAGAAGTAGCAAATATCAACATCAGAAGGAACCAGTACCAACATTTGATTTTTTATCCTTCAGCAAACTGGATGGAAGATGAGAAGGATGCTGTAGGATTTGCTGATGGACAGGAATACTATCTGAAAACAGAAGAAGGGATAATAAATCTGTACCTTCAGGGAGTGTGGTTGTAAGTGTTGCAGAGAAAGCAGAAGTGCCCTGGTAATATATCGTGTACACTGTCTTCATCTCAGTGCTGTGACTAAGATGATAAATGAGCCAGCCAGTTAACAAGGGGTACGTTTGACGGGAAGAAATCTGCCTATTGTTAACTTTTGAAGACATGTATACCTGGACCTCCTTCTCTATCCTGCCACTAGTGGTGATTAGCTTAGTAGTGAAGCTGCTGGTGCCTTACCTCCAGCTGTTTAGTGAATCCTGGATCCTGACCCAAGAGATCTGGTTTGAGTCAAGGATCCACCACTGACTGCTTATCTCTTGTGAAGTCTTCTTCCATTGGACAGTCTTACTAATGATGACATTTTAAAACACGTCAACAGTCAAATGAAAATAAAACGGACTTTATTAGCAACAGTGGAAAAATATCCTGTATTTAACTGGCAATAAATTCTGTGATTTTACTTGGTGGACAGTCAAACTTTGAGAACAAGTGAACTTTATTAATAACCATGGGAGAACATTTCCCGTGTGTTAACTAGAAACATTTCTTGTGATTTTACCTTGTGAAGAGTCAAACTTTAAAAACAACTGGTAAATTTTATTAGCAAAAATTGGAAAAAAATAACAATACAAACAATATAAAGAAAGAGTTAACAGAGCAAACAAAAAGTATACTACCAATATTACTAGCATAAGGCATCACTCACATGTCAAAGCCAATACTATAATGATATCAGTATCAAAACATTTGCCTCCCCAACATAGAGACAAATAATGTAGCAAAGCTGTTACCGATTACCCTTTAATTACTAAGCCTTCTTCTTTATTAGTAACATTCTACAATGCTCAAAATAAGGGCAAGGAACAACATGAGAAACATACAAATAAGGGGAGAAATTACAATTAACGAAAAAAGGGGAGAATGGTTTCTACTTTTGGTAAGTTATATTAGAGCTGCATGTTGTTCCCATTCCAATCATATCACCTCAGGTTTATCCAGACAGTTGTTTATCTTCGCCGTGAGCAGTTCCATTAGTCTAACATTTTGTATATGCTTGTGGAGATCTAGTTCAGTAGACTGTTGATTTCTATTGTATTGTTATTAGGCATCTATCTACCGTGAGCACATGAGCCATTAGCTTAACTTGTGTCTTGGGGAGACCCTTAACAGGGAGAACTAGGAGATAAATTAACAGGTCCCTGTTAATATGAGTGGAGAGCAATCTAAGTATAAGCCCTTCAACCAGCCTCCAAAATGGGACAATAATTGGGGAACTCCACATAATATGAATCCGTGTATCCACCGCATTCCCATATCTCCAGCAGGTGCCTGACAGGTCACAAATAGTTTCAGTTAGAAGTGTCTAGGTTATATAGGCTATAAAGTGAAAACCCAAAGAATGATCCTGCCTCCTAGAAAAAGAGAAAAGACTGGATTAGAGCTATACAGACGCGTTTGTGGCTTAAATAAAAGTTAAATAAAAAGGGGCATTTAGATTTTTATTTGCAAGAATTGCATTAGAGGGGGGCTACATTGGGGGCTTAATATTTTCCTGCAGATCAACAGGAAAAAAGTTGTTTGTTATATTTCAAAGATATCAGTTTGGACTACTTTAACATCTCTTCAACAACATTTCTGTCTTTAGAATATAAATGCGTGATAGACACGGAAAACAAATGAGAACATGTACAGCTATATTACTATTGGCAGTATCAAGCATGGAAAGCAACGTTTGAAAAATTGTGTGTCATTATGAAAATAAGCAAGCAGTTTTGGAAAAGAACTAAACAATCATGTTTTGACACTTCATTTTTTTCACAGTAGTTTATACACAGGAAATATTTTGGTATTTCTTCACAATCAATCTGCTTGGCAAGTCTCAAGATGCTGTAAAAGGTTTCTTTTGATCCATAATGGAACCTGTACAATCTCCAGAATAAGCACAGCTATGATACATTAAGAATTTCCAAAAATAAAGTATGTTAAAACATAAACATGCAATTATTATCAAGGTAAATCTTATTAGAGGGGGATTTTTTTTCCTTCTATATTTCATTAAGTAGAATTTTATTTACATCTTGTCATCAACAGAAAAGGAGAGAAATGTCTTTAAAGTCAAGGAATATATTTCTTAAGTATTGAAACAGAGGGTTTCCATTGAAAGATTCCTTCTCTATTCATGTAAAGTGGCAACTTTACATTTTCTTCTCAGTTGCATAATTGAATGCAATGGTCACTGAAACAAAAGTGAATCCTCTTGTTTGGACACAGTGTTGCCGGGAATTTGGGGATCTAAATTTGGGCTCTTAGAAATGTGATTGGGTTCCAAATTATATATTTACTACATCTACACGGGAATACAAAAATGAGACATCGGAACAAAATGCATTAAAATTCTATTAGGCTAGTATATTAGTTTTTATAGTCTCTTAACAAGGGGGATTTGCTAGGTTAGCAGATCGTAGTCCAGAAATAAACTAATAAAAAAAAAATCCATATTGCATAATGGTCTGTTAGTGACATACTTGTTTACATGACTTCTTATCCTGTGTTCTTCATTCTATGGTCATTTATAAGTGTTCTTCCCTTAAGTTGTCTAAACATTTTTATGGTGTATTCTTTTGGTATTGTGATTTATCTATAAATTTCTATCGAACTTTCATGGCCATACTTCATAGATCATGTTAATGAATAAGACTGCAGAACCAGCTCTTACAAAAAAAACTTAACTCTAATATAATAATATTTATATTTATTATTACTATTAAATATATAATATTTAATATTTCTTTCCCTACTCTATTTAAAATTTTCGGCTTTAGAAAAAAACACCTTACTCTAAAGTTTTTACTGTAGCACTGAAAAAAGTTTGGCAGAAATTACATATACACTGTGTGCATATAGGAACAATCTGTATTCTATACACTCTAAAAATGTTAGAACATGTACGATATAAGATAACAGACAGGCCAGCAATTTCAGATGGTCAGTTACACTTTACCTTATTTGCCTTAGCAGTGGCAGTTGCCATATTCATTTTTAGCTAATATTTTAAAAAATAAATAAATATATTTTTGTAAGTTTCCTCAAGTACCTGAACATACCCTTTTTTTGCATGACCCTTAAGGATGCCAATTAGACATTTAAACATCATCTAAAATGCAGATTAAAAATACATTTTCTGTCTAATCTAACAGCCCTAAAGATTCTGCAATTTTTGCAGTCCTTAAATGACAATGAAAGATAACACAAACTGTGATATATCGGGTCTGATTTATTAAAGTTCTCCAAGAATAGAGAAAATACACTTTCATTTGGTATTCTTTGCATAGTGAATTTTGGCACATTCATAAAGCCTGATGGATTATTTTAAAAAGCAATAAATCACTTTGCTAACTAAACTGCTTATTTTCCCTTGGTAAACCACCCCCATTGCAGTGCTTGCCAGCTTTTTATTGCAGAGCCAACTCACAAATCACACATATCACTTTCAGCTATAAGTTTTATACTGTTTTTATTTTTACTACAAATATGTATTTGGGCCTACGGACATCTTGATACCTGCCCATCACCAGGCATGTATGCTTCCTTATATATGATATTAAGTTATATGATACCTGAAATTCCATTGGTCAGCTTACTTATTGGTAAAAGACTGGGCAGCCAAGCCAATCCAACTAAATATTGAACTTATTAAACATTTATAAAAAAAAAAATATATAAAAAAAGTACTGAAGCTGATCATCACGACAGTAAGACATGTCAGAGGTTATCAGTGCCTTTTGTAACTTCTTTTGCAGTTATAACATCTTGTCCATACTCCATACTGTCCATACGGTTTTATCTGTGGTTGCTGCATGTACTGTAGTTAATCCTGACCAGTAAAAATAGACAAAAAGGCAGTACATTTTTAGACAATGTTATGTTGAAGATGTTAAACTTTATTTCTTTTCAATTTTAAATAGAGTTAAAAATGACTACACATATTCTGTAAAGAAAGAGTCAAAAAAACATTACTTAAAAGATGGTGACTGGTGATATTTATAATGTAGATATAGGCAAGCAATGACAGTGACAGATAGCCGTATTGTGGTAGAAAATGCTGCTGCTTAGAACCATATCACTTCCACTTCAACCTCAGGGATTGGATGCAAGAAAAAAATGAACTTTGATTTCACTAAGATAACATACACCCTAGATAGATGGAAAACCCAAATAACAGCTTGCAGTAATGACTTTTGACAGAGAGCAAGAGAAATACACAGAAGATAGCACAATAGATTTTGCTCGTCAGGCAGTTTTGAGATTACAAGCCTTGATACAGTCTTTTGGGAACTATACACTACAATTCTTCGTATATTACTTACTAGGCTGAAGTAATATGTCCTCCAAGAGGAATCATATTGCTATATTCTAGGGAAAATGTATTTATAGTGTCTTTTTTCTGAATAGAAATTGCAATCTAGTCTAAAACTATTCTAAGAGTCTTTTTACCTTGTTTTTTAGATATAAGAACAAATTTTTTTAACCACATACTATTTTGTGTATTCTGTAATATGCATTATCTTTTTCTTTAAAAGGAAATCAAAAACATTACTGTAAAAATCCACCAAGCTTAAATTATACAATGATACTCATCTGATCTAGAAACAATATACAGACACAAGTTAATTTGGTATTCCAAAGTGCAGTTACACATTAAGTAATTACTGTTCACATCTTGTCTCACCTGTCTCAGCTCAGACCTGTGAGGCTACAGTTTGGACATGGAATCTTTTACCTCTCAAATGATCTTTCATTTGATGCCAAAAAGAAAATAGCTGTAAATCTCGTCCTCAATTATAGGGTAACCAAAATAGAGCAGAATGACATTTATGCTGACCATTCACCATGCATTTTTAGTTTATCATACAGATTTGGTTGTGGTACTGAATGTTCAAACAAGAAATATGATTTATAATAAAACAATGCAATTTGCAACAGTGCAACCCTCCAGCATGAAAATAGTTCATCAAAAAAATACATTCAGAAAAAGTAACATTTGTAGGAAAAATATAAATGCATCAACCAGTTCTTGGTGACTGTTTTGAGAACCAACGTGATATCTATAATCCTTATTTATAAATTCAGGAACAACTTTATGTTTTAGTTGTTGAGGTGTGGCACTTTGTACAGGTTATTGCCGACAGAGCAATATACACAGCCTCACATACATATAGAAAGATACTTTAAAATCTCACTCAGTAGGTGCCAAACACTGAGCCCCAAGGGGTTTCAACACATACTTTTTAAAATATAAATAGTTTACAACAAACAAAATTATAGTTGTGACATTAGGGTCCATTATTAAAGGAGTGAGGCTGTTCACATAACAAAGTAAATTATTCCTGGGCAAGGGATATATTGTTTAGCTTAGTAAATGATATAAAACTCCACTGATATGTGAGCACTACTGACTTCTGCAATTCAAAAACAGCATTTAAATGGACATGTGTAAACAGGAACTTAACTTTTTACCCTCACAGCGTCTTTTCAAATCCAATCATCTATGCCTAAATTAGAACATTGTTTATAAAGGCAAGTTCTTGGTACTATTAGAAAATATCATTTAATCCAAATAATGTTTTCATACACATTTTTGCTCATCTCAGTAAATTGTTATACAATTTTACTGTGCATCTTTTGTAAAACCTGCATATCAAGCAATCATGTTTCTCATTCATTCTAATTATATTAACTTTACATGTGTTATGGCTAGGTAAATATAATAAACGATTTTGATTTAATAATGTTTACTTATTCAGTAAGTTAATAGTAAGTTTTTTTTTTTCTGGGTTATAGTAGTACTTTATCTACAGATGCTAGATGTGCAAAATTATTAAGTATGACTCCCTAAATATACACTTTTCTCAAGGTACTTTTTTTCTCAGTAATTTAGAAACCTGTGCTGGTTTGAATTTATAGCTCTGGAAAGGCAACCCTTGTTAGAAATGTCACAGGGTAGAGACAAGTCCACTAGAGTTTTTTGGGGTTAAGGCTCAGGACTACCAATCTGGACTTCGAACATTAAAATAGTTATGCAGTAATCACTGTAACATTTTGTGTGTGGTGATTTATTTGTCTTACCTATAGACTTTTACCAGAATCATATAAAGGTGTTGTTGTTATTATATTTGTTTTGCTCAAAAAAAAACCTAAGATTGATACAGCCAAAAACTGTAAATTTTACTTTACACACATCTATAAGGAAGGTCAACTGGTATAGGTCATAGCAGAAATTACACAGTATAGCCTGCACGTTCTAGGAACAAGCGAGAAAAGAGTGACATGATAAAAATCACTGAATGTTATATGTTAAAGTCAGCTATCCTTTGTTTAAGAAATTAATCTAGTTCAGTGAACCAGCACCCAAACATTTATTCATGCAGCCTTGAATTCTGTGAAGTGATGTGAAGTTATTGATTTATCAAATTTAGGAGAGTGCTGGAAATCTATATTTTTCTTAAAAAAAATATGAAAAAGTGATGTACTGATAACACAAAATAAAAATATCAATAGTAAAAGAAAGAAAACACATTTCAAATGAATTAAATTAGTATTCTACAAAGATTATTGTATGTGCTGCAATCTCGTTTTTAACCTCTGAAATTATGTGTTACAATTATTAGAGGGTTAGACACCTATTTTAGTGAGGTTACCAAATGCTAAAAAAGTACATGTGAGTAAAATATTGCAGCATTATTCAAAAATGCATTAGCAGGGATTTTGTTGAAATAAAATGGTTTAGTGCACTAGCCAGCAGGGGAGGGAACGGGATCAAACCAGAAATCCGGGACCAGAGAATGTTAATCAATTATTATTTAAATAAAGGGCACTTGATGGACCACTTGGTCTATTTCTGCCATTACTCTTCTACATTTTTCTACACTTAAATGTGCTATGTTTATATTACAATTGTCCTTGTAGCTAGATTTACAGGTGTGTTTCCATAGTCCGGATTACCAATGATCCCAAGTTTAATAACATTCAAGTCTGTTTTAATTATGAGTATCAAGATTATTTTAGCTCAGCTTTGTCAAACTCCATTTGTAGACTTCTGCAAACAAATACTTTCCATTAGCACTGTGTGAGATAAAATATTTTTATGTCCATTTGATGTGATGAGGTTATAATAAGGTTGGTGGTTTTGTCACCACTGATTTGTGTGTGTGTGTTACAATACTTTCTAATGTTTTTTGATGTTTCACAGAAAAATGTTTTGAAAGTAATTATTTAAATTGATTCAGGAAATGTAAGTTGTTTCCTCTGCATGGAAATTCAAAATGGATTTAACTTCAATCTCTTTGGCTCTGTCCAGCATCACAGTAGATCCCTTGGAAATAAGAGAGGAACCAGAGGGCAATCACTTAATAAATAATCATAGAATATGAAATTTAGAGTGGATTCCAAAGAAAAATGGAGCTTGTATGCAACATCTTGCAACATAAATCTTTTTATTTTTCATTTCATTACCTTGTTTTTATTTCCAAACACTGAATTAAAAAAAAACTAAAGTTAGTGTCATTATTAAAGAACCATATCAGAGATTTGCAGTTTTATTTTTTAACACTAGTTGGCTTAAAATAAACACCTTTTTTGTCTTTATATTGCACGGAAAGTAAAATAGATTATACCTAGAACACAGCTTTGTCTTTGATATTATAAGTAATGACAATGTTATTAAATCAATAGGCCTGTAGCTAAAATTCAAATATTCCTGAAGTCTTTATTGTCCATAAAAGTATACAAAACTCAAGTGGTTAAAAGACTTAATAAAAATGGGATCTATAATTTTATGAAGAATAAAATAGTTGTACTTTTGACTAACAACCTTTTTGGGCATTTTAAATGGGATAGAAGATTCTACTGTTTATTTGTGGTTATGAAACTAGAGGTACACTGCAGGCAAAAATTATAATTATGTGACCCCTTCAAAAAACCATCAGCATATTTTTTGATGAATGAGCCTGAGGTTGTGATGTGTTTAATTATTTAGCCAATGTTTTTTTAATGGTTCTGAGCACTGCCCACTTTATTTGTCAAAAAGAATGTAATAGGAGAGAACACAGTGGTGCAAAAGGAGGGATAAACAGAGGTGCAATAGGAACAATTTGAAAAAATACAAATAACTTCACACATATATATAACAAATACACTTTTAAATGGTGCAAGAGGAAACCACACTACTGAGGAAAACCCTCACAAACCTTTCGACAACATAAAAACTCAATTCAGATGCCTTGTTGGGAATTGATCTTTGTACTACTTAGATGTCACACTAACTTTGAAAAAAATAATTACTTTTAAAACAATTTTCTGTGAAACATCAAAAAACATTAAAAAGTGTTGTAACATACACACAAACACACACACAAATCAGTGGTGACAAAACCACCAACCTTATTATAACCTCATCACATCAAATGGACATAAATATATTTTGCTCACACAGTGCTAATGGAAAGTATTTGTTTGTAAAAGTCTACAAATGGGATTTGACAAAGCTGAGCTAAAATAACCTTGGTACTCATTATTAAAACAGACTTGAATGTTATTATGCTTGGGATCATTGTTATTCTGGACTATGGAAATACACCTGTAAATCTAGCTACAAGGACAATTGTAATATAAACCTAGCACATTTTAAGTGTAGAAAAATGTGGAGTAATGCCAGAAATAGACAAAGTGGTCCATCAAGTGCCCTTTATTTAAATAATAATTAACTAATTTGTGTTTATTTATTTTCTGTTTAACCTTTTTTCCTGCCTGTAAGGCTGGGTCTACATGAACAGTTTTAAAAACGCATATAAACCTTTATATGCATTTTTTGCACTTTTACAAGCATTTTAAAGCTTAACTTTAAAAAGCTAAAAAAACCTTTATGAATGCTTTTGACACGTTTTACCGCGAATTGCCGCAAATTTACATAAGCTTTTATAAAAAGCTTTTATTTTAACCTTTTCAGGGAATTAGTACAGGGGTACATAAAACCCCCTACTCATTCCCTGAAAGGGTTAAAATATGTGTAAAAAATTTTACGAGGCTCTAATGTTAAATTATTTTATTAAATGTGTGGATGTTTGTTTAACTAAACTTTTTTTTACAGGTTATCTAAATGACAGGAAGATTTCCAGGGCTGCAATCATGACATGAGTACAGCCATAGGATTCCCCCTGACAGTGAGGGAACCCTGGGCACTAGGGGTTAAATGAAGACAAGGCTCTCCAATCACCTCTAGTGCTCTGTGATTGGCTGAGTTTTTACTTTCTCCAGCCATTCAGCACTAGACTTGAATGGGGAGACTTTTGCCCATTCATCTCTAGTGCTCTGTGATTGGCTGAGAAATAGGAAATCCTGATGACAGCTCAAGCATCATCAGGATTTCCCTTTCCTCAGCCAATCAGGGAGCAGAGCAATCAGAGGAGCTCTGCTATGCTGACAGCTCCGCTCCCCTGATTGCTCCCCCAGGCCTAGAGGAGCTAGGTATCAGGTTAAACGCTGGAAAACAGTCCATGTAGACTAAGCCTAAGACACTTTTCTGAATAAAGCCTATAGAAAGATATTTACCTTTCTCCTGCTGCTAACTCTTCTACTAATTCATTGCAGAATTCTATCCAATTTCCCCTACTTGTTAGCTCCCAAAAAAGGCATCACCTTTATTTTCTCTTAGTAATCCTCTCTAACGCTGTACCCCCCAGCAAAATGCCAGGATTTTTGTCCCAAGCACAATATTTTGCATTTTTGTAATATTGACTGCAATTTGCATTGTTTTGACCACTCTTCCAGCAATTTCTAAATCATGTACCATGTTAAAACCAAACTGATTTCATAAAGCAAGATAGGACATTACGTTATTCCACTAATAACTAGTCCCTGGTAATATCATGCATTCTGCTTGATCTACTTTGAACATAGCTGATTACATTTCTTTTTCATGTTTAGGAATATTTCAAAACACAAATTATTGCTGTCAAACTAAGATTCCCAGACATACATATGCATCTCTAGTAGCAAATGACAGACAAAAGGGGACTTGGTAAAAGTATAGCAAAAAAGAATTGCATGGTTCTTCTGATGTTTTATTAACTGATCATTTTGAAATATCATTTCAAGCTACTAAGGGACTTATTTATAAACATGCATTTAGCAAAATAATGTTTAGTACTACAGCTTTATTGCTGTTTTTACTGTTACCACATTTACATTGAAATCGTGTAATTTCTTTTTTTGACCAAACCTAAAATTAATTTACAAAAAGTAAGTTCACAAAATAGATTTTTTAAAAATATTTATAAATTAACAACATGTTCTTTAGCAAGTCTTCAAACGCACTTGAGGAGAGAAGGGAGTGACACTAAAATACAGTTACAAAACACACTATAGGGTTAAACAAATCAATCAATGCCTGACTAAGGCAACAGTCTAATCTCACTTACCAGCGATACCAAGAGCTGTAGTGTATATTGCGTTGGGGCCCTTGGTGTCAGTTGGAGCGCACAAACTCCAGAAGGGATAATTTGTAAAGTATTGTACTGAAACACACACTTTCTCTCTCTATTCTGCCTCCCTTTCTGTAACACTATTATTCCATATTGTATGAGAGAGGCGTTTAAAAAAAAGATGTATGTACGTTCTGAGATCTCCAGATTACTAACAAAGGAACATAAGGTAGACTGGTGAACTAAAAAATGTCTGGATGAACAACTGAATGACTTTATATAATGTCTTTAAATAAATAAAGGTAACTACTGCACTGACATTAGGTTTCTGAGGGAAAACAAGCATTTTCTCTTTTTTCACATGGTTTTTCTTCTGCAAGTAAATACAAAAGCAATGTAGAAAGGCAGAACACATAATGACAAGAACATAACTGCAGTCACAAACATGTTCAGTGTGAACTAGCAGTTGACAGATGTTGTTAGTCAGTGGGAGTGTAAAAGCACACGGCACATGTTGTGTCAGCACCCACAGTCTGCCAAGAGTATTTTTCAAAAGTAAATACGAAGGGGTGCTGAGAAGTTCCTGGCTTTGCCCCCTTCCAGACGAAATAAAAAAGTGAGTGTGGGGGCATATGACAGCCTAATATCTTAGTATGTAACTGTGCAAATATCAGGCCTTTGTGATTCCTAAAACTGTTTTTTCTTTTAGTGAGAAG
Source organism: Pyxicephalus adspersus (assembly GCF_032062135.1). Lineage (NCBI taxonomy): Eukaryota > Metazoa > Chordata > Amphibia > Anura > Pyxicephalidae > Pyxicephalus > Pyxicephalus adspersus. Next base: position 48,995,996 of record NC_092859.1, read on the forward strand.
CTGTGATGGCAGAGGCACAAGCAAGTTTCATGTCATTGTAGTTACGGGCCGTCATGAAGTTTTTGTTTCTCCAGGGAAAGTCAGCAAAGGACATTCACACTGAGATGTAACAAACACTGGGGGAGAAGTGTCCTTCCTACAGCACTGTCAAAATCTGGATATCTTGTTTCCTGACTGAGCATTTCACTGTTCAAGATGAGCCCCGCAGTGGGCGCCCCCCAATCTCAACTGACCCAGCAACCTGCGATGCTGTCCATGAGCTGATTATTGAGGACTGGCGAATAGCCGCAAAAAAAAAATTGCCCAGATACTTGACATCTTATGGGAGCGTGTTGGGTTTCTTATCACCACTATCCTAGACATGCAAAGTGGGTGCCGAAATGTTTGAACAATGATTAGAACAAGGAAGCCGTTTTGGCCCATTTTGAAGCTGCACAGGACTTTTTAGCTAGGTTAGTGAATAAGGATGAAGCCTGGCCCCACATCTATGATCCTAAAACTAAGGAACAGTCAAAGGAATAGGGCCACAGCGAGTCACCGGACCAAAGAAGTTCTGAACCCAAAAATCAGCCAAAAAAGTCATGGCGTCTGTTTTTGGGGACAAAGATGGTATTCTGTTGGTGGACTACCTACCTCAGGGCTCTAGTATCACCAGACAGTGATACTAGAGCCCTATCACCGGACAACCTCTTGGACCAGCTGAAGGAGGCATTTAAGGCGAAACGCAGTGGAAAGTTGACCAAAGGGATCCTTTTTTGGAGGACAATGCACTTGCGCGCACGTCCAACGTTGTGGCTGCCAAATTGATTACCCTGGGTTTCCAATTGGTCCACCATCCCCCCCTACTCACCTAACCTGGCCCCTTTGGACTATTATTTGTTCCCTAATTTGAAGAAACAGCGGAAGGTGCAACGTTTTGAGGACATTTCTGACATCAAAGATGCTGCTGAGAGCCGGTTTGCGGTCTAGAAAAGCTGCAACTACGCTGTACCAGGTTCATCAGTCTCAGGGGGAATATGTTGAATAAATGTGTTATTTCATAACTCTGGCTCCCTTCTTTCTGAGCAATGCCAGGAACTTATCAGCACCCCCTCCAACAGCCCATAAAAATGATTGACTGATTTATTGACATTTGATATATTTCTAGGTATCTATTCTATTAACCACCCATTTTTAAATTTGCTGAAATATTTAAACGGGATTCAAAACAGGGCTTTGATTAGGCTAGTTTATAACCTTCTATTTCTTTTAGGAGGCATTGCTTTTTTTAAATTGCTATTATGTTTTAGATTATTATTATGTTGAATGTTCCACTTACACTTCATCTTCAACTTTTGGAGAGACAGACCTACAGTTATCACGCATAATTTCGTATAATGGAAAATTATAATGGTTAACTAGCTGTCTGCATGCGACCCAGACCCTAAATTAAAACATTGCCAAAACATAACATTTTCATCAGAATTTCTGTTCTGTCTTCAATACAAGACATCCTGTGGGTGCCAAAGGGGTGTTATCATCCTCCTACACCTTTCAATGACAAACATAATACCATCATATTAGAACTTAGTTTGTAGAAACTATTTCTGGCATGATGTCTTCAGTTTGCTCCAAGAATGTCTACTGTAGACAAGCAACTATATCATTGATTTATCAGTGCACAGTACATTGTTTCAAATGATCTGTCTTTGCCTTCATGCTCTATGAAAAAATAGTTTTTTTTTCTAATGTTCTAATTATACAAAGTTTTTTCTTCCCTAAAAACATTCAGTTTTATTTAGTGCAATGCATTGTAAATGAATACACATTTACACCAATGTTTGGAAGAGCTACCTATAATTTGGTGTTCTTGAAAAGCATCAGTCAATTTATGACCCGAATGGACTAGACCAGCCAGTCCTGGACAAGTTAGTAGACATTTGAAATCTACATCACTTGTATATGCTTTCCTTACAGTGGAATAAATGAGTTCAAATAAATTTGATAGACTTGTATGCATTGTTGTTTATTTGAATTATAAGAAGGAATTTGTATGTGTTCAAGTATATCACCTTTATCTGCAGGGGCTGAATAAAGATTCAAATATGCTAATATTGTTGAATGCACATACTTTTTCACATAACCGTACTATTACATCATATAAAATAGATCAGCTGAGTGTAAGGTTATAAATGTGCAATACTGACTTTTTATTTGTATTTTTTATGTTTTTCTATTTATGTAAAGCTATTTTTGCTTATTACAAATTTTTACTTCTTGATTTGCATTGTACATTGTAGTGTAGTTGTTCTGCACTGTGTTATCCTAAATCCACAAAACAGAAATCCCTATGGGGTTGATATCTTATCTGAATAGTTTCTAAACATGGAGGTTTAATAAGGCTAAATAAAATACCAAACTCTCTTTAATGGTTATCCTGTATATAACTCATTATCAAAATAATGGAACAAAAACACCTTTAAAATGTGAAAGTAACATTAAACATTACATTTGGGTAAACCCTCCCAGATTGCAAATACCAATGTTAATAAAGCTTACAAAGCTTACAGTGCAAATGCTAATTTTCAAAGCCTAGCCTCAGGTTCGCTTTAAGGTAAAAACTATAAAAGTAACTCATATGTAATTAATTGAACACACTTTATATTTCTTTCAAAGCAGTGGAGCAATTTTAATATGGACAGTTTCTGGATGGAGGTTATTGGTAGAACATGCAGATTTCACAAAGGTCATTTTATGTTTGCTTTGTTGGTAAATAACTAATAGATTACTCTAACTATGTTTATAGCTTTCTGTCCTTCATGTATCTATATATATTGAAAAATTGAACTATATTTGTAGTCATGTTTTCAATGCACTTTAAAGTAAGTTTAATTTTTAAATGTACTAAAATTCTTGTTTTTTAGTATATTTATTTTAAATAAAAAAATTGCTTCACTAATCTTAGTGCATCCTAAGAGCTGTGCAAAATTACTTGTTCTGAAAATGCAAATATATCTTATTACTATGCAGTTTTTCCAGCAAATTATATTTGTCAAACTTACTTAAGCATGTTCATTTATATAAATCTTTGAATACTTATTGAAAGGATTACAATAATAACATTTTTAGAATAGTTATACAAGGAGGATTTTACAAAATAATACATGGAATATTACAGAAAAGTTAGAAAGAGACAGATAGTTTTACCACCACCTGGAGGTAATATTCAGTACAAAGCAATACTTTTTTTACAAGTATGCAACATGTTTTTCATAGGAACAGTTAAATGTTAAATTTTATTATTGTATTGTATTTTTGAACATTTTCAGGATACACAGATTAAGATTTACAATTTGTTTATCACTGTTGGTATTTAGTAATGTAAGGTAATATTTGTATTTCAAGATTTTCACAATCTTACCCCTCCAACAAATTCCTGATAAGTGGGAAAATTACGTCATCCCAACCTGACCAATGTATCTACCAAAGCCAAAGACTCTGAATGTTGAAAAGGAGAAATTTAAAATGGACAGCAGTGATAGATATGGATGACCTACCTGCCAAAGAGCCATAATATGCAAATATTGTCACCATGAAGGCAAAACCATTATAGTTCACTTCCATTTTAGGAACTGTTTCAATGGTCACACTTACCTCTTTCTCACTAAAGTGCAGGCATTTCTCTCCTGTCCATGTGGGCAGTTCTGATGCTGTGCGTGGCTATGCTAGCAAGCATTACCAGCTTCGGCCAGTCAGAAAATAGACTCTTGACCATCCCTGGCTATTTAGCTAGCTTAGACACAGCACTCAGCATTCGTGCAAAGTGTCTTCACTAGTGCCGAGCCCCTAGCTTCTGAGCATTACCTGTACACCTGTTGCCTAATTCAGTGATTTCTGTGTCCTGCTCTTGTTGCCCAGTCTGTTGTTTCCCAGCCAATTTCATTTTGCTCTTTCAGTGTTCCTGTCAGTCAGTGTTCCTGTGGATATTCCTGTGTCACCTGTGCCTCCTGTCGCTTCCACTGTCTCCTGTGTTTTCTGTGTCTGCAGTGGCCCCTGTGTCACCGGTGTCTATTTCCTGGATCCTTGGTATTTGACCCCTGGCTTGTGACTTTCCTTGGCTTCAGGCTGCTCTGTCCAGGCCTTGGAGGTAGAGGCATTGCTGGAGTTTTCCAGCTGAGTTATCTGCACCTGCTCATGCAATCCCTGCCTGGCCTCCCTGTTAGCCTCCCTAAATAAGCTGTGTTCAGACCTGAGGCTCCAGGGTGAATTCTAACATGAAAAATAGCAGGAGGACATAATTGATCTCACTGTTTTCCCAATTGACAAATTTTGTTTCCTCGACAGGCTTTAAGAGGCAATTGATGTCTTTAAAAAGCTGCCACTGCTCTGGGTCAAAGAAAACAAAGTTCCCTGTCATTGAACTGTGGTACATTAGATAGGTTTGCTTTGTTTTCTTTATACAGATGGTCTAGCATATGAAAAATCCCAACAGGTTGGCAGGTTACAGATTTTGTGGAATGGGAGGCTTTGGGAGGCAATCTATAGTGTTTGCTAAAACTACTTCCTGAGGGCGCCTATTCCACATTTTCACAGACTTTACAGTGAAGAATCCCAGAGCTTAAACTCCTTTTCATCCAGAAGCAAAGAGTGCCCTCTGGTCCTTTGTAATGATCTAAAAGTGAATGGTTGGGAAGAGAGTTCTCTATATGGACCATTTATATATTTTTAGAGGTTGATCGTATCCTTTAATGTCTCTTCTCAAGGCAGAATACATTTAGTTCAGCTAATCTCTCCTCATAGCTGAATTCCTCCATTCCTTTTATTCGTTTAGTTGCCCTTCTCTGCACAATTCCACAATGTTTTTTGTAAACTGGTGACCAAAGCTGGACTGCATATTCCTGATGTGGTCTGACCAATGCTTTGTACAGGGGCAGGATTATGTCTTCATCTCTGCAGTCTATTCCTCTTTTAATACAAGAAAGTACTTTACTAGCTTTAGATATTGCAGCTTGGCATTACATGCTGTTTTTAGGTCTATGATCCACCAGAACCCCCAGATCCTTTTCTATTTTTGACTTCCCCAAATGTATTCCCTCTAGACAGTATGCATGTTGTTGGCCCCCAAGTGCATAACTTTACATTTATAATTAATAAATCTAATTTGCCATTAGACATTGTAATATTTCCTTATTTGTATTTTTATTTTCAATTTTTTTTTTAAGAATTAAAAAATAACAAACATAATAAAAAAAAGGCATAGGCTTAAAAACAAATTAAACATATACTTACAGCAGCTAGATGCCTCATCACAGTATACTGAAAATCAGCCTACACATCTTCTATTTATGAGCTGAGAACTGTTTACCCTTGTGATTGTTATATAGTTTTATTCCTGACTGAGATTCATGGCTTTACCTTCTTTTTCTCTCTACTTTGTACCTTTAGCTTTTTTTCTCTATCCTTGTATTTATTGTTGATTCTTCTATATGGGTATTACAAGATTTTGGTGGATTTTACACAGGACTACCCATTTTGTGTATTTTATTCAAGTTAAGTGGATAATACATAAATAGCTTATACTGAGGGGGGGTCAGACTTTTGAACCTATTATGTAACGTATGTTACTGTTGACCCCACAGCATGATGCCCGTACCTGATTTGTATTCACTTTATTCTGTTCGTGTTTGCTAAATAGTTGGAAGTTGGCTCATATTGTAAGCCCTAAAGTTTTGTTATAACTTTGTATGGATCTGTATTTTCTTTCTGTATATGATGAAAACCTAATAAAAATATACATTAAAAGAACAAAAAACAAATTGAATATGAAAACATTGGAAACACAAAATGTCATGACCAGATATCATGTGTTACAAAACATCATTTAACTGATTTCAGAGTAATAGAAACGCCACATATACAAAGCGTTATCCACAAGTAGTCAAATGTCTGAGTAACAGACCAGAGGGCCAAAGACTTCAATGAATATCTTCAGGTACAGGGTGGGTAAACAATCCAGACTAATGATCAGGCAACAGAAGACATATTATATACAAACTCTAGGACACGACAAGGATACAAAGAAAAAAAGGGAGGAACTAAAGGGAAAGGAGGACACCGGGGAGTAAGTGGTAGGGTGCCAGTAACTTCACGCAAACATTAATACAAAGAAATGCGTCCATGAGAGTCGGTTGTTTGGTTAAAAGCGAGACGTCAAAATCCCCTAGGAAATAGTGTTGGATTTTTTTTTTTTAGTCTACATTTTCCCTGATTTTTAGTAGGAGAATATATAGCCTTTGCCACAGTGTGTATTCTGTTTAAGTCACTAAATTCAAAGATTTTTTTATTCTCAGATCTGCAATTTCTCTGATTTGCAGTACAAGAAAATGTGATATGGAAATTAGTATATATATCCCTTTTAGAACACTTTTCATTTGTTTCAATTTTCAATTCTGCAATTTCCTTGATTATTAGTAGGATAAAATATGACCTTGGAATTTGTATATATCCATTATAATTCTTTTTTTTTCTGATTATCAGAAAGAGGAATTGTTGCCTTAGGAAATGCTGTGTGCCCCCTTTTTAATTTTAATTTCTATAAATGCATAATTCAATGCAATGTGACCTTACTACAGTAACATATCAAGAAGCAATGTCTGTGTCTTTTTTCCTTACTATACCTATTTTTCCCTATCAGCTCCTCTAACCTGTCCCTCTCTGAATAGCAAAGCACTACAACATTATGCTGCTGGATCCATCTTTTCTTGAGGACTGCAGATATATCTCATGCTTACACAAGTAAAAGTGCAAAATTGCTATTTTTGACAGAAGTTTATCTAACTAAACTAACAGGTTGCAGTGAAGCATTATGTACCACTGCTGTGTGCGCTGTCCTCTCATGTGCTTCCCAATTATGGAAATCAGGCTGATATTTATAGTCTGTACATGACTCAACATGGCTAGTAATCACAGAGCTCTCTTTCTAAATAAAAAGAGCTGTGATTGGAAGGGAATTAGTGATGTGACTGACAACTCACATGACATGACTCCCCTGACTTTCATTCATTAATATAGCATTTTACTGGTGTAGGAGTCCCAAAGTCAATGCAATATAGCACCAAGGAATAGCTATTCCTGATGCTATATCATGGGATAAATGCACAGGCATGCTGGAAGATGCATAAATGTATCAAAAAATGCAAATAAAACAAAATCCTTAAAAGAGACAATTTAATTTAGTTGTGTTACCATTTTTTAAAATGATAATGAAGGTCATTAGACCTAGGTTAGGTCTAGCCTAAGCCTAAGTTTTGCTGATTTTGGAAAAATGTCTAAATTGATGCTGAATACTGCAGCAAAATTTCGTTTTCTTATTTTATCTTTTAATTGATTATTTTTATAGTACTTTTGGCTTTAGTTTTGCTGGGGGTGGTGTTGCATTCCTAATTCGGGGGGTAAGCAATGAACATTGTGTGGACCAGAAAAAGCACAGGTACAATTTGAAGTCCATGTAGTCCAATATATGTCTTTATATTGTCTTTTATATGCCAATAGATGTTTATATTATTGATGCCAGGTCTAATTTACCACATCCATGCTCACATTTTCAATAAGTATGAGTTTTAATCACCCTTATTTTATGAAAACCTTTAGCTGTTGTATTTTTTATACATAACGTATTCTAAGCCTTAGTTGTGTTACAATTATTAGCAAAAAACTCTGGAAGGTAATATAGATAAAAAATTGTGTCCTCACAGTTATAAAAACAGAAAATTTTAAATTATTATTAAATGTGCTTGCAAATCTTATGCTTCGAAAAAAGACAAATTACTATCTCTAAGCAATAGAAGATCAATAGAGTAATAAAGTAAATGTCTCTGCCTTATTATTATTATTATTATTAATAATAATAAACAGGATTTATATAGCGCCAACATATTACGCAGCGCTGTACATTAAAAAGGGGTTGCAAATGACAGACTAATACAGACGGTTATACAGGAGGAGAGGACCCTGCCCCGAAGAGCTTACAATCTAGTAGGTTGGGGAATTAGCATACAATAGGAGGGGAGATATGTAGTGGTGGGAAGTAGTGATGGTTTCAAAAGACAGAAGAAGATTGTATGGCAAATTTGGAAAAATGGGTTTTGAGTGTTCTTTTAAATGAGCAGAAAGTAATAGCAAGCCAAATAGGACGAGGAAGACCATTCCAGAGAGTTGGAGCAGCTCTAGAAAAGTCTTGTATACGTGCGTGTGATGAGGTTATGAGTGAGGAAGTCATTAGTAGGTCATTGGAGGAGCGGAGAGAGCGGCAGGGGGAGTATTTTTTTACCAGGTCAGAAATGTAAGTGGGGCAATAACTGTGTAGAGATGTGAAGGCAAAGCACAGGAGCTTAAATTTGATTCTAAGGTGAAATGGAAGCCAATAGAGAGAACTACAAAGAGATGCAGCGGAAGTGGAGCGGAGGGAAGGATGGATGAGTCTGGCTGCAGCATTCATATTAGATTGTAGAGGAGAGAGTCGGGTTAGTGGAATACCAGCGAGAAGAATGTTACAGTAGTCCAGATGAGAGATGATAAGAGCATGTACATGGAGTTTGGTGGTCTCAGGGGACAGGTAGGGGTGGATTTTGGAGATGTTGCGTAGGTGAAAGTGACAGGACCTGGCTTATGATTATCACACATTATTTATTTTGGAAGACAGTTATCCCAAAAAAATCAGGGTTCTGAATGTACAAACAAGGATCTTTCACCTTTGACCATTATGACTGCTATATGAAAAAACTAAGTAAAACTGTGGAATCTCTACCCCCTTTGCCTTAATCATCATCATCAATAGTTTATTGATTCAATTAAGATCTGGTGATGCTGCAGCATTTTTTTTGATGCTGAAGGACCTTGGAAAAAAATATTTTGTGTGCTTTTTTTATTGTTAACTTCTAACTATTCATCATGCTGGTGAAGAAAAAATAGTTATATCATGTGGATCTTCTATGGTTTATCATTATCACAAGTCTCAATACTATGGCCCTGATTCATCAAGCAAAATCAGAAGATCGCTCGCGCATTCGTATTCGCGATCCGAAATCGTAAGCCGTTGCGCAATTCAGCAACTGAATGAGCTTGCGGCCGGAGCCGCGCATCTCCGGCAGCTTTACACTGGCGAGCTTGCATTAAAAGTCACTGTTCCCCTAAAAAAGAGTTCAACTCCTCTAATTGCTATGATCTCACCAGTGACAGCTTAACAGATCCTCCTTAATCGCGCAGCTGAAATCTAATCGCCCTAATTGGCAGATTCGCAACCCCTATTGCTCATTATTATCAAGGCAGGAATCCGGCTGGCAGTGAGGGGGCGAGTGTACGAGCGCACTCGACTCCCGACCGCGGGAAACCGGCTCACTGGAAGCGCGAAAGTACGCAGATTTTATTGATGAATCAAGGCCTATGTCTGAAACAGTGATGGTGACAATGGAAAAAAAACAGCTGCTTTGATCTTCAATGCTATTTATTGTCAATGACCACTTAGGCATTATTGTTTATTTTACTATTTACAAATATACTTGATATATAAATACTTGATATATATATATATATATATATATATATATATATATATATATATATACTGTATATATTGTCCATCAAATCATAAGTCAATGTGGTCTGCTAAAAATGTCTGTTATGCTTACTGGTCATCATATTGATCATTAGTTTGTTGGGTAAGTAAGCTTGGAAGAACACAAGGCTCTATTTAAAAAAGGCTTCCCTAACTATATGTAAAAGTCTTCAGAGAGTGGATTCCAGCTTTAGGTTCCAGCTTTGCTTCCATTGGACCCCTCCAGATGGGGAACAGCATGACATTTAAGACTATAGTGAGCTATGATGAGGGACCTGCATTGTCATTTGAGCCTGTGGTAGCAAAGAAATGCAAGAAATTCTCCAACTTTCAAAGCAATTTTTTTAAAATGAAGTATATATTTTGTAGCTAAACAAAACTAAATTAGAGATAAACATATCTAGAATACACACAGTTAATATTAGTTTATTTAGAGATTATTTTAAGTATATCAAAGAAGCCATTTCAGTCCCCAGAAAATATTTATATATTATGCAAATTGGAAATAATCATTACATTGTTATAAAAGTTCTGTAAAAATTATTTACATTTTCAAATTATTTATACAGTAATATATGCTCAAAGCTGCTAGCAGTCATTTAATGTATCAGATGTATTAGGCATTGCACTGATTATCATATTTTTGCATATTTATGATAGTTAATGAACTTAAAAATTATGATAAGTGGCTTAGCTTGGTAGTAATGAATTTCAGTTGTTTCATTATCAGTAAAGACTAAGCTGAAGTAATAGTATTTTACTGAACTACTTGGAGTCACAATTGTGCATGCTAGGCTTAATGATTCAATGACAAGGAAGGTCAAGAAATGGGCTGTCCAATGCTACAGTTAATAAAAGTTACACATGAATTCATAAACACTTTTCTTTCTCTCAGAAAACAGCCTTTTGCTATTCATACCATACAAACAATGTTTTGATGTCAGAACAATGCTTAAAATTTCAAGTTTTAAATTAATGGAATTTTAAGAGATTAGGATGGGTCATCATGGTAATGGTAATGGTCTGACATGTGGAACGCCGGGTGCATTATGCACAGCCCACTTTGAAATGAAAATGCAGCACACATTCAGTTGAGGGATAACCACAACAAAGTCATATTTGTGTGTTGCAAAGTTTTACAGTGGTTACTGTGCATATTTTGCCTGGCAGTGAATCTAGAGTACTAGTTGGAGAATGTGTACGAGTATATCACCTCAGTAAGGTGTTGTTTTAAGTTTTAGATTTGAAGTTGCCTGCTCTCAAAGTTTAGATATTTTTGTAATGCAGAAGGAAAATAATATAATATAATATATATTATGGGTGACCTTATGGAAAAAGTCAAACCAATTCAGAAATGGAGCTAATTATTGAGGCAGCATTACATGTAGAACTTTTACAATATTTTCTCTCCACCCAAGACCCATTGGGAATTTCATCATGAATTAGTGTTTGACTAAAAGCATCACTGGTTCTTTATTGAGCATTATATTTCTGAGATGATCCCTTTTTGAGCTGGACCTCCTGCACAGATCCGTTCAAAGCAAGTCATATTAGAAAAGGTTAGATTGTTATATTGCGCGTAGTGTCTTAATTAAAGATACCCATTAAAACTGGTTCCAGGATTTAAAACTTCCCCTGGAGGTCCGAGAAAGCCAAAAGCTGGAGGGAGCATAGGTGGACTAACTTTCCAAAGTGGAATAGATCCCTGGCTTGCCATGGCTTAACCATATTGGTATGCAGGCCATTTGAAGTTGAGGGTTGTACAGGTAAGATGTGAGTACAAAGGCAGGTGCTGAGAGCTTGATCTGTCTGGTGAACTGTATAGGACCCAATAGGGTTCCCCCAGGTATTTTTGTTTAGTGGAGTTCCACGGGAGGCAGATAGGGTGGGTGGAAGGCATCCATAGTTTCTCTATCTCCGTCCAGCAATTAATCTTGGTGGTCCAAGAGGCCAAATGTCGAAGATGTGTTGACAGATAATATTTGGGTAACTCGGGAACACCCAGCCCCTCTCTCCTGAAGTCTGTAAATTTATCTTTAATTATGTAATTCATTCATTCATTCAAGTTATAAGTAACTAACTAAAATCGGGGAAAACCATTTTGAACTACAAGAAAGACAGCAAAAGTTTCTAAGCAATTTCTGTTATGTAATCAACTTACGAACATTTCCTTAACAAAGATGGATTTTATTTTAAAACCAGCAGTGTAAATGAAAAGCTTAAAATGTGAATGTGTGTACAGGTCAAACTGACTTATGTTGTATTAAAGGCAAATTTGTGATGGTGGAAGTGCCTTCATCTGCTCTTAGATTTAATTCCAGATGCCCTTTCCTTCACGTACAAGATTTATCTAAGCACAATTTCTGTCTGAAGTAGGAAATTTAATCATTGTGTTACTTCAAGTACTTCATGTATACCACCAACTTATTTTTCAATGTATAATGATTTAATTAATCATTTTATACATACTAATTCTATACACATAATTTAAATAAAGAAAGTTATTTTTTTTTTTTAAATTTCTATTCCTTTAGTTACATTCTTTTTAGTTTTGGATGAAAATTTACGACTGCCCAAGATGGCTGGTGAATTCTCCTGTGTCTTTCTGCTTCCTCTTGTGTTTTTCTTTTTAAAAAAATCTTTAAACTCTCAAACTATCTCAAATTCAAATATCAATAACGTCCATTTTAATCTTTAATTAATGTAAATTAGATAAATGTATTCCAGATGCTTAAAAACAAAAAAGTTTGCACAATCTTAGAGGTTACACTTATCATAAATTTTGCAGATCCCTGGATTGCGCTGGACCTTTCCTCGATCAGGTCCCACGCCGTCCTGGAATTCTTCATCCCAGCGCCGGGCACCGCTGTCTTCTACCTTCTTCTTCTTCCTTGTTTTTGGTACATCACCCGTTCTCGCACTGCGCAGGTGTAAGAATGGGTGACGTAGCCTGATGTAAAAGAGAAAGAAAGAGTGCTGATCCCACTGCACATGCTTGACAATGGCCTATCTTTCTCCTTAGTGAAGGAAAATGCCCTATATCAGGTATGCACAGAAGAAGCAGCGAGGAGCCTTCCCGGATGCATACGTAACATGAACGCGACCAAGACAGAAAGGGGAGGTTCTTCACCTTTTTTTTTTAAAGTGTTGCAGTTGAAAAAAACAATATTTTTACTTTATATAAAAGGGTTGTCTACCCTTTTATGTAAAGTAAAAATTTGAGTTTAGGTCCGATTTAAGCTATGTGCACACTCTATTTTATTGGGAGGAAACCTGTTCTCAAATCAGAAGGATAAATGAGCTGTTGCAGGGGAAAGATTTTTTGTGAATGCTTTAGAAAGAGAACAAGTTACATAGAACAAGATACGCAGAACATGCTGTGTTTGATGCAATAGGAAAGCATTTACTTGATTCAAAGAAATGTAGTAAGTAGTTCTTAGTATAAAGACTTTTTTCCAAGCATAAAAAAGAGAATCATGTCCCCTTTCCCTAATATGAGTGTCAACACTTTAAATAATGCCCATTTTCTGTCCTGTCATAAGTGAAGTAATTATGTCATCCTGATGTTCACGTGTCATTTTTTACATCCTAAATGTTATAAATAAAATTAATGTAAAGATCAGGCCCAATACGGTAATTTGTATCAATGACTTTCCGAATATTCAACTCTGTAAATCTAACTACATGAATAAATTAGGTGAATATATATTACTGTATATATTACTGTATGTATATGTTCATCTTGTATACATTGATCTCAGTTTTCCTCTTCTGTGTAAGGATTATGGGTTAGATTAAAATCCTAATTTAGGTTGCTGATTTTGAAAGAAAGAAAACAAGCAGGCTCCCTTCTGCATTCCTTCAATCAATTTGAAATTATTTTCTAAATCAGTCATATTTTCCCCATAAAGTTTTTTAAATATTAGGACAAATTTAACTGTACATGTCACATTCAGTCACATTGTGTGTTTTATTTATAGACATTTTGTACTACTGTTATGTGTAATAAGAACACAATGATTTGATGGGTTTACACTATGACAGCAGCCCTGGGGTTACATTTGACAGCATGAAGTTTACCAGTTGTTTGAGCCTTGTGTGTATTTTATGTAACTGACTGGCAACTTTCAAGGTTTTAATTTTTTTTTTTGTTTTGTTTTTTTTTTGGTAGAAATAGAAACTTTTTGTGAGCTGCTAAGGCACTAGGTCCATAGGCTAACTGTATAAATACGGTTTTAAGTATAGAGGCAACCTTCTAAGGTCTCAGCCAATAGGTTGCCTTTTTTGAGTGTCTTTTTTGATAATCATACTTTCAAGACAATTTAGTTATATTTTTCTGCCTGCCCTGTCACATAAACTAACCCTCTGCACAGGTTACATACTTTATTTTGGATGAAAGCTTCCCTGGCTCTAGTTGCTGAAAAAAAGACAGTTTGCTTTTAAACAAGTTAGAATTGTACTACTTGTGTATGGCATACTTAAAATCCTGCCTATTTGACTTTTTGTAAAATAAAAAAGAGAAACAAGAAAAATAAGACTAATTAAAGTAAAATGCAAAACTTATGTTTGAAATAAAATTGGTCCAGAAAATATGTATTTAGCAACAAATTAACAGAAACAGTTTTGACAAAACAACAGCATTTAAATGTGAATATTGATTTACAGCATCTGGTAAATCCATCACAATAAATTTAGGTATGATTCATAGATCATTAAAAGAGAACTCCAATGAGGATGGGAGCACCAGTATTCAAGATGCACACTGCAGCTGTAGTATTTCAGTTTTTCTCTGAGTATTCACATTTGTCATTAGTATTGCAAATTACTTCACAACAGATGAGATACAATTTTTCAGCAGTACTGGAGATCTGTTGTTTGATATCAGGAGTGCAATGTGTAAATATCAGCGCAGAAGGGTTTTTGTGATTGATGTTGACTAACATCACTGGACAACATGGTTGACAGCAGATATACCTCCGGAGATAGAAATAAACTTTAATTTTGTCTGTTAATGTCACTTTGGTGTCAGTCTGCTTTACTTTTACATCTTTTTGGGACAGAGTAAATAGTACTATTGTTACCCTGTACTCCGATGGGAGGGGGAAGATATCTGGTCATCCAGATTCCACCATAGGTCTCTTAAAAAACACAGAGACACCACTGGTATATTGGCTACATCATTTAGGGATTGTATGAATTTTTCAAATTTTTCGTGCTGGAGATTGCTGTGTGTGTCATTTTATATATTACACTGGGTAACAATTTTGAACAAATTTTTTGTTGACTTCAATTTTTAAGCTTATTTACTCTAAAATAGGTATGCTGATTCAGAAAGTGCAGTTATTTTTCTTTTATCACGTCAAATTTTATCTCAACTGCTTATAAAATTGCGATTACTGTAGCGTGGATTTGAATAGGTTATTCATTTACACGCAAAACCGTGTGGTCAGAAGTTGTGCACTGCTCTACATAGTGAATAAGCAAAATTCATTTTTCTACTTATTTCCTACGTATTTCCTTTCTTTAGGATCATGTCTGGCTCTGCTGTTTCTCGTCATAAGTACCTAAACAACCCTGATTCAGTTTGTTATCTCTGTGGCAGTTTTAGCATTCCCAGTCAAAGGGCGAACATCAGCACATTTGTAGAGCAAGCCTATTTGGCATATTTCAAAGTTCAACTTGGTGATCAAGATAAGTCTTGGGCCCCTCATAAGGTGTGTAAACAGTGTGTCGAAGGTTTACGGATGTGGACAAAGGGAACACTTGATTAGATGCCTCTGGTTTGGCGAGAGCCAGGAGATCATTTCAGTGCTTTTAACATAGAGTATCCTAGTCTACCATCGGCTATACGCCAAGTGGCTCATTCAGATGAAATCACATTGCCCGTTTTTTGTTACACTACCCTCTCTTAAAGAACATGATTGTGGTGATGAACTAGGTAACAACAATGAAGAAGAGTTTTGAAATTGAAGAGGACTCTGTTCGTAATTTGGATTTGGATCAGCATGCGTTGAGTGATTTGGCACGTGGTTTGGGACTATCGAAAAAGGCTTCAGAACCCCTAGCATCAAGACTGCATGAGAAAAACGTACTTGAAAAAGGAACGAAAGTATTGTACTTTCGTACATTTCTGCAGTACTTTAGAACTGACATTGGCTTTGTGTATTACCATACCATACCTGGTTTAACCCCCTGAGCGGTAACCCAGAGTGTTATTCGAGGTAAAAAAAAGATGCTAAGAGCGGTAAACCCAAGTCACACTCAGGGTAGGTAAACCTATGGGAAGTAATAGTAAATAACCGCCGTACGGCGTTGTCCTTTTCTGCGATGTCTGTCTTCTTTCTTCCTCTAGCCGGCGTCATCTGCACTCGATCAGTTACCAGGATTTTCCCATCGACGTTGGTGCGTATGGACGTTCCGTTCAGGGCGGGGTGGGAAATCAAATCTATTTGTATTGTATTTAATACAAAATAACTGTATTGAATGCAATACAGTGGATTTATATGTGTAAAAGCAGTACAGTTTTTCATGGACATTTATTTTACAGTATATTATAATAGTATGAGTATAATATTTATTTTTTTAAAAACATTTGTTAAAAAATTTAAAAAATATATACTTTTTTAAAAATGTATTTAATTGATTATTTTGACATGATTTTGTGTTTCAAAATTTTTAATACTCATACTATTATATCATACTGTAAAATAAATTTTCGTGAAAAACAATGTACCGCTGTTAAACATATAAATCTGAACAGAAATGAAGCGCTCAGGAGGTTAATAGAGGAATTGGGAATTCCAATCTTTACCTCAACTGAATGGCGACTATTCATTGATAGCTCAAAGCGGAGCTTAAAGTGTGTCCTCCTTCACAATAGCAATATATTTGGGTCAGTCTCAATTGGCCATTCAGTTTCTCTTTGTAAAGAATATGCAGACATAAAGAGAGTCATTGAGTTGTTGCAATATCACCAACACAATTGCGTCATCTGTGTTGACCTTAATACGGTATGTTTCCTTCTTGGTCAGCAACGTGGATACACCAAGTATCCCTGTTATCTGTGCATGTGGGACAGAAGAGCTTGTGAGAGGCATTGGGTGGAAATGAATTGGCTTCCAAGATCTGCCCTAAAACCAGGTGATCCAAACATTCTACATGAGCCACTTGTTGATAGAAAGAATATTATATTCCTGCCTCTGCACATGAAACTGGGATTGATGAAGCAGTTCACTAAAGCTTTGCCAGCTGAAGGAAACTGTTTCAAGTACCTCATTTTGGTATTTCCTAGCCTGTCATTTGAAAAAAATAAAGGCCGGTGTGTTTGACAGTCCACAGATTCGGCAGCTCATCAAAGATGAACATTTCATCAGGACAATGTCAGAAGTCAAAAAGAATGCTTGGTTATCATTCAAAGCCATTATCAAGGACTTTCTTGGAAACACACAAGCAAATAACTACACAGAAATTGTCCAGAAACTCTTGGATAGCTATAAAATGCTTGGTTGCTACATTAGCATCAAGGTGCATTTTCTGCTTAGCCATCTTTCTAACTTCCCGGAAAACCTTGGTGCAGTCAGTTGAGTTTTAACCAAGGTTTAAAGGGTTATAGGTATATCAACTGTCATGGATTGCATTTAAAGTGTATTACACAATGCCCCTCATTCATCAAGCAGAATCGGATTATCGGTCGCGCATTCGTATTCGCGATCCGAAATCGTACGCGATCGCGCTATTCAGCAACTGAAAAAGCTCGCGGCCGGAGCCGCGCATCTCCGGCAGCTTTACACTGGCGAGCTTAAATCTAATCGCCTTAATTGGCAGATTCGCGCTCCCTATTGCTTATTATTGTGAAGGCAGAAATCCGGCTGGCAGTGAGGCGAGTGTACGCGCACACTCGAGACCGGGCCGCGGTAAACCGCGATCGATGGCCGCGCGTACTTTCGCGCTTCCAGCGAGCGCGGATTTTATTGATGAATCAGGGGCAATAAGTAGAACTTTTGCTTTGGTAAATAAATATATCTGTATCAATGTGATTTTAAAGTACTAGCTGTCAAATAAGCTTAATACTTTGGGCCTTCTACAAACCAAAATTTCAAATTTGTTTATTTATGGGAATGTAAATTATGCCAGCAAGGATTATGTTGTGTAGAAAATTGATAGAATAGTATAGAAAACGCAGCAACTCCAATAGTCCACAGAGACAAGCCCTCTGGGTTTATTGACAGATTTACACTCCAATCTCATAGCAATGCTCCAGGCACCGCCAGCCCGAAGATGGATGCTGGGGCGATGCGGGACCCGATGGAAATACCTCCGGACCGATTGACTGCGCTTAATAAAGTTATTGGGACTTTCTTTGCACATATTCGTAAGAAAAACATATATATATAATTTATATTTTCATTGAATCACATTGTGATATACATAAATAAAGCTACATTCCAACATTTATGTCATTTCAACATTAAGTCACAACCCATATAATGCAAATATGGTTTAAAAGGTTTAAAATGGTTTAAGTTTAAAAAATTATGATGAGTTTTAAGACCATTCAAAATCATCCATCTTTATATAAACATGCCCATACTCAATGCGTTTCATTTTCAAAGCAAAAATATCTTCTGGCATTTTAGAGGGCAATCATGACTATAGAATATCGGATTAAAAAGAAGATTTTTAATTGTAGTGTAAATATATATATATATATATATATATATATATATATTTTTTTTTTTTAACATAAAGTAGATTGATTAACAGAAAGGATTGAGACATTAAGTTCAAGACGGTATTCACAACATGTTAAGGGTGATTCTTATTTGATAATCAAAACCTGATCAAATGCCTCCCACCCAGAAGTGTTTAATACAATTTTAGTGAATGGAGTACTGACAGGTGGCAGCAGCAGCAGAAAGAGGCAGTGGGCCCTGAGACAGAGCGGGGACCACATTGGTAACTGGCATCTAGAGCTGGGTTTAGTGCATTGAAAATGCCATCCACCCAGAAGTGTGTAATACTGTTTTAGTGAATGGAGTACTGATAGGTGGCAGCAGCAACAGCAGGAGGAGCAGGCGGTGGGCCCTGAGACGGAGCGGGGACCGCATTGGTAACTGGCGTCTAGAGCTGGGTGTAGTGCATTGAAAATGCCACCCAGCCAGAAGTGTGTAATACAGTTTTAGTGAATGGAACACTGACAGGCGGCAGCAGCAGCAGGAGGATGCAGTGGGCTCTGAGAAGGAACGAGGACCGCATTGGTAACTGGCATCCAGAGCTGGGTGTATTCCATCATCAATGCTACAAGTAGAGTGGTGACATTAGACAAAGGGATGGAGGACCAGAGACAGAGCGTGGGTCAGCGAGAGCAATAGCAGTGTGTGACCTCTGATCAGCAATAGCCAGGGAGATCACATAAGTGTCATGGAGAGCTGGGTGTAGTGCATCGTCAATGCCACCCAGAAGTGTGTAATACAATTTTTGTAAATGGAGTACTGACAGGTGGCAGCAGCAGCAGGAGGAGGCAGTGGGCCCTGAGATGGAGAGTGGACCACATTGGTAACTGGCATCTAGAGCTGGGTGTAGTGCATCATCAATGCCATCCAGAAGTGTACAATTTTAGTGAATGTAGTACTGACAGGTGGCAGCAGCAACAGCAGGAGGAGGAGGCGGTGGGCCCCGAGACGGAGCGGGGACCTTGTTGGTAACTGGCATCTAGAGCTGGGTGTAGTGCATCGTCAGTGCGACCATCCAAAAGGTATACAATTTTAGTGAATAGAGTAATGACAGGCGGCAACAGCAGCAGGACGAGGAGGCGGTGGGCCCTGAGATGAAGCGGTTACCACATTGGTAACTGGCATCTAGAGCTGGGTGTAGTGAATTGACAATGCCACCCACCCAGAAGTGTGTAATACAATTTTAGTGAATGGAGATTGGTAACTGGCATCTAGAGCTGGGTGTAGTGAATTGACAATGCCACCCACCCAGAAGTGTGTAATACAATTTTAGTGAATGGAGTAATGACAGGCGGCAGCAGCAGGAAGAGGCAGTGGCCCTGAGACAGAGCGGGGACTGCATTGGCAACTGGCATCTAGATCTGGGTGTAGTGCATCGTCAATGCCACCCAGAAGTGTACAATTTTAGTGAATGGAGTACTGACAGGCGGCAGCAGCAGCAGGAGGAGGTGGTGGACCCTGAGAAGGAGCGGGGACCGCATTGTTAACTGGCATCTAGAGCTGGGTGTAGTGCATCGTCAGTGCCACCAACCAAAAGGTATACAATTTTAGTGAATGGAGTAATGACAGGCGGCAACAGCAGCAGGACGAGGAGGCGGTGGGCCCTAAGATGAAGTGGTTACCACATTGGTAACTGGCACCTAGAGTTGGGTGTAGTGAATTGACAATGCCACCCACCCAGAAGTGTGTAATACAATTTTAGTGAATGGAGTACTGACAGGCGGCAACAGCAGGAGGACGAGGAGGCAGTGGGCCCTGAGAAGGAGTGGGGACTGCATTGGTAACTGACACCTTGAGCTGGGTGTAGTGCATCGTCAATGCCACCCAGAAGTGTACAATTATAGTGAATGGAGTATTGACAGGTGGCAGCAGCAGGAGGAGGCGGCGGGCCCTGAGAGGGAGCGGGGACCGCATTGGTAATTGACATCTAGAGCTGGATGTAGTGCATTGACAACGCCATCCACCTAGAAGTGTGTAATACAGTTTTAGTGAATGGAGTACTGACAGGCGGCAGCAGCAACAGCAGGAGGAGGAGGTTGTGGGCCCTGAGACGGAGCAGGGACCTCATTGGTAACTGGCATCTAGAGCTGGGTGTAGATAATTGTCAATGCAACCCAAAAGTATACAATTTTAGTGAATGAAGCACTAACAGGCGACAGCAGCAGCAGCAGGAGGCGGTGGGCTCTGAGAAGGAGTGGGAACCCTATTGATAACTGGCAACTAGAACTGGGTGTAGTGCATTGACAACACCACCCACCTAGAAGTGTGTAATACAATTTTAGTGAATGGAGTACTGACAGGCAGCAGCAGCAGGAGGAGGAGGCGGTGGGCTCTGAAAAGGAGCGGGGACCGCATTGGTAACTGGCATCTAAAGCTGGGTGTATTCCATCATCAATGCCACCCAGAAGTGTGTAATACAAATATCTGAAATTTGTGAAGGGCCAGACCAAGATGTTTTGTGCGCCAGCACTGTAGCTGTGGTCTGTGGTGCTGGAAGCGGTAGGAAGGTAGATGATTTTGCTAGTTTGCATCATGAAGTGGATGACATGAATGCCAACCCTCAATCTTACAATACTTAGCTGAAAAATTAGGCAAAGGCAATTGTACCTATCAGAGTGTCACGCCCCAGGCACGCCCCAATGCCTGGGGCGTGACAGCACAAATGCGGGTTGGAAGGGTCCTGTCCAGCAGTCGCAACATTGTCTCCCTCATCATCATTATCTTCCACCTCCTCCTCCTCTTGAAACTCCTGATGCTGGCCAGTTTCCCTTCTTGCTCCTCCTGATGCTTGCTGTGCGCTTTGGAGTGTAATGTCACTCTCATCCTCCTCCCCCATGTCTTCCCCTCCTCTCCCATCACCACTTTTCATCAGGCCACACATGGTATTAGAAAGATGATGGGTATGATGTTGTTTCAGCCAGACCGCTCCCGACTCACAACGTTTGTGGCCTGCTGAAAGGGGGCCAGTACCTTGCACAGCGTCATTATCTGCAGCCACTGGTCACTGGTAAAATAGCTGAGTTGTGTGGCTGTACCAAGGGCCCTGCTGCCTCCATGCACCAAGATGACCAAGTAATGGTGGATGGCTAGCTTTTGCTCACAAAGATGCTGGAGCAGGTTGCAGTTCTATCTAGTCACAGTGTCACAAATAAATGCGGTGGCAGCCTCTGTTGGCACTGGATCTTGCTAAGCGCCGTGGTGGCAGTAGGGGATCAGCGTACATGGCTGCAGATGGAGCGAGCCTGTCTCAGTAAGTCCTGCAGTCCTGGGTATGTGCAGGGGAACTACTGCACCACCAGGTTCAGTACCTGCACAAAGCAGGGCACATGTGTTATGCGGGCAATGGACAGTGTGGCCACAAGGGTTGCCCCGCTGTTGCACACTATGTTGCCTGTTGTGAGCCGGGAGGGCTCAAGCCTCAACCAGCCAAGCCTCAACCTCTGTGCAATGCCGGCAGGAGTTCTCTGGTGGTGTGACTTTTCTCCCCAAAGGATACCAGTTTTAGCACTGCCTGGCAACGTGTGTGCTTGAGGGAGCCGTAGTGGCTGGCCTTTCAGAAGGAGTGTCGAAAAGAGAGGGGTTGATGGCAGAAGGAATGCAGGAGGAGTGGGGAGAGGACTGCGGTGGCCTATGCTTTCCCACCACACCCCTCGGCGTTGGTACCAGGTGCTGTAATGCCTCTTGCAGACTACCGCCAGACTACTACTCTGGCCTGTCCTCTGCAGATGTGGCTGTGGCACAGGATGCAATTTGCTATGCACCCGTCATTGTCCCTCAGCGTGAAAAAAGGACAACACTGGGGATGTGCGTGCAACCACTCTGCTGCTCTTTTTCTTTGCCTGGCGGGTGCCCTGGGTCTGCCCCAGTTCCACCTCCCCCACGGTCACATCATCTCTGACTGTTCCCCTGCTTATGCTCCTCTGTCTCTTCTTTATGACTCACATAAGGCAGGTTGGCAGCCCCTTCCATCCCCCCCTCCATCCCTGCTGCTGCCGCCTTTCCTCCACGTGTTTCAGAACTGCTGCTAGCCCTTAAACGCACCGGTGGTTCCCAGGTGACATCATGGTCATCATCATCCTCATTTTCATCTAAGCCAACACCTGCAAATGCAGCCACTGATCCAGAACCCTCACCCAGCAAGTGCTGACCACACCCTCCAAGGGTCTCAAACTCTGCTCCCTGCACTGAAGTTCCCACTGACAGATCCTCAGGCTGTTCGTCAAACAACAAGGGAGAGTCATCAGGAGGTACATTCACATTAGCCACGCTAACTCCTGTCTTTGCTCCTGTCACGGCTGTGCTGGTTGCTGCTGATGCTGCAGAAGGAGAGCCTGCTGCAGAAGAAGAACCTGCTGCACTTGAGGCCCCTAAGACCCAGTCCACAATGCTCTCCACATGACCTGGCTGCATTCCGCCCTCTCAATACATCTACCAGCGTACTGGTGCTCCACACACATCTCAGACCTGTTTGACAACTTGTGCTGCTGCCTCCAACGGTTTGCTGCTGCTGCTGTCCTACAGTGGTGGACTCCCAGGGAGTATGCCCCCTGCCAGATGCAGCAGGTCACCCAACACCACGCCTTCCCCTGCGTCTACCTCTCATCTTTTACTTATTTGGACAAAAATGCGCCTGTACCATACGGTTTCTTTGGTAAATAGGAACAGGTATCAAACACTGAAATCTCTGTATTTTTTTAATGGTACCACAGAAATTTTTCTTTACCAGACGGGCTTCTTTGGTAAATAGCAAAAGGTATCAAAGACTAAAATATCTGTATTTTTTGTAGGACAGAAATATTTCTGTAGCAAACTGGCTTACTTGGTACATAGGAACAGGTAGCATAAAAAACTGCAATATCTATATATATATACAGATATACAGAAGGCTCCTAACCTGTCCCTGTCACAATCCATGTCTCTCCCTTCTATCCTTCACACAGAACACAAGATGGAGTGACTAACCCCTCCCTCCTTCCCTGTATATATGCCTGTGCTCAGATCTCTCCTGATTGGACTGCTGGCCCATGCTGCGCATCCTGAGAGCAAATGATTCGCTTCCAGCCGCGATTCCCGGTGGAAATAGTGGGCGTTACTGCCCCCAGCTTTTTCTCTCATTCATTCGGTGAGAACACGACCTTATGGCGAATCACAAGGCCGTTCTCGCTAAAATGTTCTGTAAGCGAGAAAGGCCCAATTCGCCACGAGATCGAACATATAACTCTCGCTCATCCCTAGTAAGAAGTTAAATAAGTTTTGTCCCCAAAAAAGAGCACTGCAACATCCGTTTTAAAAGCAATCCCCCCTGTTTACTGTCCTATGGCTGCTGCCAGAGGTTCTACAGCTCAAGCAAAGACAATCAAAAGCTCAAGCAGCTCTACAGCTTCTCAAAGACAAGAAGGGGAGGAATATTTATTAATGGATAAAGATTCCTGTGCTTGACAAAAATTGGACCATTCTACAATGTCAAATGCCTAAGCAGCATCTAGTGAAAGTATTGCTTGGATACCTGGATTACCTATGAGTATTAGCATATTCAAATAGTGGTGTCTAATATTTGTAGGTGTAAATCCACATTATGAATTGAATCCTAGTTACTGTAATTGGGATGAACCAGTTTATGCATCAATTTAGATAGTCGGTAAGCTAGAAATCTTGCTAGGGCATTTAAGATCAGTGGTGAGGAGAAAAACAGGCCTGTAGGAGCTTGGGTCAAGCTTGTCCTTGTGCTGTTTAGGAAGGATAGTTACTAAAGCTTCAGTGGTAAAGTTTGGCAGAGACCCTGTATTATATGCTTCAATAAATACTTTTAAATATTCTCTTAGAATTTTTAGGCATATTTTTCACTGGTGGGCCATCAGACGTAGGGTCTCTACCATTAGACACTTCAGTGATTTCAGATGTTTAATTGTGATGAGTAGTGCTAATAATAGATCTCTGTCCTTTATTTCTAAATGGGGGGGGGGGGGGGAGTGTTATTCATACAGTCCGATAATGTGGACTTTCGACTTTAGAGATTTGTATACAAAAGTTGAAACATTTTTAAAATTTCAGGATAGGTATATGTGGTTTATGCAGTTTTTCTACTAGGGGTGGAGATGGCTAACACATATAACACATAAGTAGAATTCTGTTGGTATCTAACAATTATAATTGGTGTTCTTTTTTCTATTTTTTTTATTTTTATACTAATTTTCTATTTTAATACTTAAAAATGCCTCAAAAACACATGTAAATGTTCAGAATGTTTATTAATAAAGATTTCTGTGCTTGGCAAATATTGCAATCTTGTTCAGGATATAGAGGTCAAGCCAGAATGGAATAATTCCCCATGGGAGGAGTTCCTGTATAGAGGAAAAGAGAGGAGTTGCAATTAGGGGTGTGTGATCTGAAAGGCACTTTGGCCTTTGTGACATAGTTAATAATAAGTATAATGTAACAGCAAAAGTATTGCCTACTTGTAGGATGCTGCAATTTACCTACGTCAAAAAGCCTGATCTCACTGAAATACCAAAAGGTTGTTAGTTGTTGTGTGGGAGAAGGTTGTAAAGCCTCTGTCTTCTTGCAGAACCATTAAACTCGTGTACATTCCACAAAATACCAGTGCTGTTTTTGTGAAATAAAAATACTACAAATCCAAGAGGTAAGTCAATTGCACAGATCAGAAAATGTAAGTTCAGTTCAAAAGTCGAAATGCTACAGAAATACAAATAGGTAAACCCAAGTCCACCAAACCATGGGTAGCAGGCATGAACATCACTGTTGTTTTTGCCCGTTGGGGTCAACCTTCATCAGGGCAAAAATTGTTTGTCTAATGATTTACAGAAAGTACAATTTTCAGCTCCCTCAGTCTGTTTCACCTTCTCTTTCATATTCTACTTCTTCATCCTTGTCTTAGCATTGGAGATGTTTGGCTTTATTCATTTCAGGCCGAATGACCAATGTTTGGGTTGATTTAGACACAGACTCGAAGCTGAACACTAACATTAGTTATAGCTTAATTACCTCTTACTATCCTTATTTCTGGTTTCTTATTTATCAATTCTCCACATGTTGTTAGTTAGAGAAATAACATTACTTAATGTCTCAAATACATTGGTGTTTGTTAACCGTGTTAAAATAAATGTTTTACTTTTTTAAAACCAGTCAAAATTATTCTGATTTTGCCTTCTTTGGTAAATTAGTCCAATTCCCGGAACAGAAATTTAATTTAACTGACTATAAACCAACATTCATATTGGCCAAAGACTTCTATACAATCTGGATGAATAAGGACTTTCAATTTGTGTTCATTTGGATTGTGGGCAAATTCCAGTAAATTTGCCCATTACTGAGACTGATGATGTTAAACTTGATAAGAGTGTGTCTATTAGCTGATGTTTTTTTTCTAAATCTGTGATGGAAATTGACCTGAAAGCTCCCACAAGGTCATAATTATACTTTTTAAAAAGGACCTAGACAAGTTTCCTAAACAGAGATCTTCTGCATTAGTTTTTTGATGCTTCCTATACTCCCATTATGCAAAGTGTAGTTTAAACAAGTTGAATAGTTTTCCCAGTTTATTTAAAACTTAGACAGTATCACATTTTCAGAAACACAAATAAAGGGCCATTAATCAAACAACTAAAACACGTTGTATATTTGCTGAAGATCTCTTCATCTGCTGTCAAGATTTCTTTGTTTATCTCACACCTATTATTTAAAATGACATGTGGATATGCCCATGGGCTGCCTAAAGAAAAATGGTCTACCCACGCAGACTGTGATATTAGCTAGAAAAAAAGAGTGTAAAAAAGTTTATGAGGGGAACAAAAAGCAGGCCAACAATCTTGTGTGAAATTAATAAAAACCTTGTATAAGAGATATAAGAAATACTTTGTTGTTGACATTTATTTTGCTTGATATATAGATGGTTGGATAATTGCTTAATATTTTTTGCACTGGAAAAGTAATTGGATTTCCATATGTTATGCAAAAATCTGACAAAGTTTGTAATGGACAAGCAATTACAGTACAATGGCTACTTGTAAATTGTATCTTTTTTTATTCTATTTGCCACTCTTTAATGTTTTAAATGCCTAATAACTGCTATAAAAGGCCTACATATGAGTCTTTGGAAATGTTGCTTTCTAATTGTGGACCCTACACTTTGCCATTTTTCCCCTAATGGCTGAATCTTTAGACGGTCATGATATGAACTAGGAGAAATGGAAGTGTCTCGAGGATGAAAGAATTAGTAAGGGGGAGATGACTTGCAATGCCTTAGAAACTTTCTGCAAATTACATTGATGTATCAAATCAAATGAATTGCCTTTGAAGGTATCTTCTGTAAACTACTGATACCCAACCTATAATGGAGATAACAAGAGGTGCAGTAGAAGTGTGGCATTTACCCATGACCAAGTGAAAATATAGAAGAAAAGCCTGAAAAAGGGAACTAATTAATGCACATTTAAGTACTAGCAACCTGGCAAGCTGATCCTGGGAAGGGTAGATATCCAAGACTGTCTATATAAAGTAATAGAGGCTCAGCACTGAAGTGAGAAATATCAAAAGACTGACAGTAGTAGTGACCGTGGAGATAACCCAAGGTGAAGGTTTAGCACATTATTGTGCATTTTTATGTAGCTGTTTAAGAACCATGTAGAATTGTTTGTCCTGGACAATTGATGACTGAAGACTACCATGTTTGATTTAACCCTGAAACACTCTAGGGGGCACTATGTCCTGAGAAGGGCCAAGGTGCAGCGTATAAGCAGAGTATAGGCAGTAACCAGGTCTTCTCCAGAAAGAGTGGGGAGGATGAGGTGAGGAAAAAACATTGAATTTAACAACAGGTGTGGAGGAAATGCTCAGCAGAGCTAGGGGGCTTGCCAATAATTCAGACCTGTTGCATGAATGCTGAATGCTGTGTCTGAACTAGCTAGCCAGGGATGATTAAGAGGCTATTTCCTAGTTGGCCTGCGGGATGGGCAAAACTGATAAAACTTGGGAGCGCAGGCACGCCCAGAGTCAAAACTGCCCACATGCGCAGGACAGTGGCACCTGCACTTTATTAAGGAAGAGGTAAGTGGGAAATTACCTTCTTTAACGAGCCTCCCCACCCGCCGACGTCCAGGTTTAGGAGGAAAGCAAAGATGGAACTTCTTGGCAAGAAGAGGTGCAGACACATCAGAAGCTAGAACCCACAATCTCTCTTCTGGACCAAAACCTTTCTAGTCAATCAGATACATTAGCTTCTTGCGAGAAATTTTGGAATACAGAATTTGATGGACTTCATAATCGGAAGCAGGAGTAGCCAGAGGTGAGGGACGAGAAAAGCGATTGAGGACTAATGGTTTTAGCAGAGATACGTGGAAAGAGTTGGGTAACCATAGCTGAAATTACACAAGGTCCAATGAAAACGAGGAGCAAACTTAAAGAAGGAACTTTGCAACAGATGTTCATTTTGTAGAGCCAGACTTTATATCCAGATCACAAAGGAGGTACTTTTTGGCAATGCGATCTGCAAACTTCTTGTGTCTGAGAGCAGTGTGTTTCAGATGCTCACAGGTAGAAAACCAGATACTATTAAATTTCCTCTGCAGGGCACTTAGTGCAGGTACTTCGGCAGAGCAGGGTATAGGAGATGGGAGACGAGGATGTTTGCTGTAGACAACGTAGAACGGGGATTCTTTGGTTTTGGTGCTGACATGGTTGTTATGGGAGAACCCGGCCCATGGTAGCAGTGCTACTCAGTCATCATGGTGGGCAGATAAAAGGGCTTGAAGATAACGCTCCAAGGCCTGATTAACTCTCTCCATTTGCTCATTGGTCTGTAGGTGATAGGCTGAGGAGAAATCCGCAGAGATGTCCAGGGAGCAGCTGCTGATGGTAAAGCAGGAAAGGTACAAAATGGGCCATTTTAGAAAAGCGATCTACAACCACCCAAATGACTGTACAGCCATCAGAAGGTGGAAGATTCATATTAAAATCCATAGTCAGATGACACCAAGGCTCCTTGGGAATGGGCAGAGGTAGAAGTGGTCCTGCTGGAGCACAGGTAGATGATTTGTCTAGGCACAGACAGCACAGGCCTTTACATAGTCAGTCACTTTCTTATGAAGGTTGGGCCACCAGTAGAGATAGGAGAGAAAAGCGTAAGTTTCGTGAACACCCGGGTGACCAGAAAGTTTGAATGTCAATGAAGTCATGTGCCTAATGTAACATTTTGGTGTGGAGTTAAGGACGGACCAAGGTTTTACTAGGAGGGATAGTGGATTCCTGGATGCAGGTTAAGGCTAGGATGTGGGCTGGAGGGATGATAAACTCTGACTCCACAACAGTCTCAGAATCTTGTGGATCAAATGAGCAAAAAAATGCATCTGCTCGGGAGTTGGTGGAACCGGATTTAAAGGTAATCACAAAATCAAAACGAGAAAACAATAAAGGCCAACCGGCTTGTCGGGGTTGAGATGGCGAGCAGACTGCAGATACTGGAGGTTTTTTATGATCAGTAAAAATCCCTCCAAAAGGTATCGCCATTCTTCCAAAGCTAACTTAATTTCTAGGGGTACCCTTTCTACAATGGAATAATTTTTTTTCTTCTGGGGAAAACTTCTTAAAAAAGAACAAACATGGTAATAATAATTGGTAAATCCCATGAAGCAGTGAGTAGCCTTAAGGCCGCAGGGTAATAGCCAGTCAGAAATGGCTGCAACCTTTTCAGGATCCATGGAGAGGCCCTCTTTGGAGACAATTTAGTCCAGAAAGGGCACTGGGGAAGTTCAAACAGGCAATTCTCTGCCTTTGTCTCAAAGCCCTTTTAGGACTAAATGGACATGTAGTCTGTGAGTGGGCAAGTCAGGGGATGAAATGCTATTTAGATAAATCACAACACAGATATAAAAAATGTCACAAAACACCTCATTCACAAAGTGTTGGAAAACACCCGGGGCTTTACAGAGACCGAAAGGTATTGCAAGCTACTCAAAATGGCCATCTCTAATGTTAAATGCTATGTTTCATTCATCCCCTTCCTTAATCTGAATTAGAATATATGCACTTTGGAGGTCTAATTTGGTGAAGATCTGTGCACCATGTAGACGATCAAGAAGCTCAGGAATGAGCAGCAGCGGATAGCGGTTCCTAATGGTAATGGCGTTCAGACCACGGTAGTCTATACATGGCTGGAGAGACCCATCTTTTTTCTGGACAAAGAAAAATCATCCACCCTCTGGGGAAGAGGACTTATGTATAAATCCTCTCTGAAGATTCTCCTTGATATACTCGCTCATAGCCGGGGTCTCAGGGAGACTGAGGGGGTATACCCAACCTCTGGGAGGTGTGGAGTTAGGAATGAGGTCTATTGCACAGTTGTAAGGTTGGTGGGGAGGTAGCTGCTGAGCCTTGTGCTTGGAAAAGACATACTTGAAATCCATATACTGACTAGGGATGAATGCAGCAACTTCAGGAGTGGAGAGAGCAAGAGGCCTGAGAGGTGTGAGCTTGGTCAGGCATTTGGAGTGACATGAGGGACCCCAAGCCAATACCTCTGGAGCAGACAAGTTCAGCACTGGGGAGTGTTGTTGAAGCCATGGGAGTCCTAGAATGACTGCAGATGAGGCCTGCGGAAGAACAAGGAAGTTGATGATCTCCTGATGTAGTACACCTCCATACATTTGCATAGGCAAAGTTTGGCAGTGGATAAGTCCACAGGAGAGAATAGTACCATTCACCACAGAGATACGCAGGGGTTGAGATAATGATTCTATAGGCCAGGGACACTCCATGACAAGGGTAACTAAGATGAAATTGCCTGCTGCCCCAGAGTCAATAAAAATCGTAAAGGGCAAGTGTGGATGTATTGTGGTGGAGCTGAAAAGTTATGGAGGGACGCTGAGTGGAGGGGAGAGAAGAGTAACCTAGCATGCCCCCCTCAGAGCATACTAGGC
This sequence comes from Pyxicephalus adspersus, assembly GCF_032062135.1. NCBI lineage: Eukaryota > Metazoa > Chordata > Amphibia > Anura > Pyxicephalidae > Pyxicephalus > Pyxicephalus adspersus. The sequence goes on from NC_092859.1 coordinate 49,026,250, forward strand.
GCTGGAGACCTGCACTTTAGCGAGGAAGAGGTACGTTTGACACAAGTGTAGAACCGATCCAATGTCTAAAAACCATCCAAAGAGATGAGACAGTCTTCCACATATAACCGAGGCACATTGTCTAAGCACCAACTCAATGCTCACCTGCATCACCAAAGGCCTCCTGCCTCGCTGCGTCCCTCTGCCAACTAACCACCTGCCTTGTGGGGCCATAAGCCTAATTCTTTTTCATACATATATTTTTTTAAAGATCAGGCTGCTGGTTTGAGTGTGTGTTGCTGATTTAGCCCAAGGGTGGTTTTTCATATCCTCTCTCCTCTTTCCTTTGGGGCTCTTGATACTTTTCCTGCACCCTGCTGTGACTGAATCCTTGTTTAAAATTTGCTTTTACTTTACCACATATGGTATCCTAAGGGTAATTATAGTTCATTAACCTAGAGCATATTTTACAGATGAGATATTGATACCAAAATATGTTTGCAAATATCCTACTAAAGAAGCAGGGTTTACCTGTGAAACATGCTGAGTTTATTTGTATTGACTTTTTTTTATATATTTTCTCTTTTCCATTTCAATAAACATATATTTTTTTGTTTTTTAAATATTGCATATATAACATGAAGTAGAGAACCACATTTTTAAACCCAGGGTAAACAGAGATAGAGGAAGTTATCATATAATGGTAGGCTCCCAATTTTTAACATCATGTTATGACTAGTTCCAGGTACAAGGAATAGCAATGAACACAATAGTAAAGATGAATGCATTCCAAAGATACCTACATTTCATCTTTCATTTCAAACCTGCAGGTATGCATGGAGGAAGTGACAGGTTCATCACCTCTAACACAAAGTGAACAGATACATGTATGCATCTTAAACTGTGGCACTGTTGAGCACTTTCCTACTATATTATAGTTATTGAAAAAATCTTTTCAAGCATTTAGCTCAGAGTGCTTAAACTTGGAAAGCCACTGAAATTATTTTCTCAATCATTCCCAACCCCCCCCCCCCCCATCTCAGTTTAGGAACGCCTTGATTTTGCCATTTATTGAGGAGTTAGTTAAGAATAAAACAAATGGCCAACAACTGCTTAGTTTAAGATTATGTTCATTTAGTGTTAAGGATTCAGTGGGCCTGATTTTTAAAGCTCTCCAAGGCTGGAGAAAATATACTTTCATCAGTGAACCTGGATGATCCAGCAAACATGGCATGGATTTTTTAAAAAATAATTTCCTATTTGTTAGCAAATGTTTTCATTCCTGGATCAGATCACCCAGGTTCACTGATGAAAATGTATCTTCTCCAACCTTGGAGAGCTTTAACAAATCAGGCCTAGTGTATCAAGGTTTGTCTTCCAGCAATGCAAACATTTAGAATTTACCTTATTCACTTCCCATGTCATTAAACTCATTGGTAACCCCAATAATGGTATTCCCGAGTGTGACTCGGGGTGGATTTTCTAGGCAAAAATCAGTATTCCCTAGTCACAATTGGGGAAGCTTTTAACTAAAAAATCCTATTTAATGGTGCTTTATGAAAATATTAAATGATCTACAAACAACATTTTAAATATCCAGTCTTTGTAAACACAGAGTTGTAGTGGAATTAAAAAAAAAAAAATTGCATGCCACTTTTTCGTTAATCATCTGCTGATTTATGTAGGAAATCTAGCTCATTCATGCCCATTGAGGATACTATGTTTTTTGCATCCTTTATTGCTTTTTTATAATCCTATTTTCACAGACGATGCTCTAAAGTGTAAATTTTTGAAAATACTCTCAAGAAGTGCCAGTATTTAAAAAAAATGTAGGTCATATGGTGATACACTTTATAAATAAATATATATGGTTGTGGTTGAATGTGGGCCTTATTAGTTCAGCCATTCTCAAAATGATTTATGGAAATACATAGCTATAGATCCTTGTCAAGTGAGCAAAACTTTTGCCTTTTTAGAATATTAAATGGCAGTTTCGTTATTCTGGGCTGCTGGTGGAGAACACAGATATTGGGTTACAAAATAATGACAAACCGGCTCTTGAACCTTCAGCATGAAAAAGAGTAAGCCCTACTAAAGCTCAGCAATTTTTTTCCAGGGTATTTTTGAGTGAATTTATTCTTGACATTCTTTGACATCTCCTGACGTTCCCTGCATAAATCTATAATTAGTAAACTCAGAATCTCTGCAACTGATCACACAATCAATAATTCATTTCTTTTGTATAGTAATATTTTCCTTATTTTCCCTATAAAACGTAAATTATAGTTATAAATAAAATAATAAAAACATAACCTACAGTGTATGGTATGATAATGTAGATTAAGATTTACTGAGCGTTCTTTCATGCTTTAATTTAATTTATTCCATTGACTCCTTTTTAAATTATAGTTATTATAATAAATTGCCAACATTATTTGCAATAAAATCAAATAATAGATTTTCTGCTGATGCCAATAAAACACTTAGATAAACTGTCAGGATAATTTCATGTTGACTATGCATTCCCCCATGTAAATTGAAGATGAGTTTTTATTATTTGATAGCAAAAGTATTACACAGTACATGCATTTCCTGTGACATACAAATAATATAGTTATATATGTGTAGATATGCTTTTGTAGAGAAATAATGCACATAGGACAAGGCAAGAACTCATAAAACATTTTTGAGACCCACTGTTAAAGACTTAATTTGGTGGCTTTTTACTGTTGAGTTACCAATAGTGCCGGTCCATGGCAGGTAAGTTGGGGGGCCACAAATGGCAGGAGCATCTTCTATCATTTTTTATGAAATTGAGCGTCAGTGTGAGCCCCCCCAGAGTGGGCGTGTTGTATAGACATCGGAAACCAGCTGTGCTGCTCCCCACGCACCTTGTACTGTGACATAATCCTACCCTTCATATACCAAAAGTAGTTTCAGCAGCATGAGATCTGTGTCTGTGCTGCTCTCATTAATCCAATGTATAAACTTTTATATCTCCTACACTGATTGTTGTAAAAACGTGAAAATTTTAGGGTACACAGGGGACCCCGAGAGCTAATACTAAACTTAATTTCATCCTTAATGGAATCAGGAATCTTTTCTCGTTAAAGTGGATTTAAAAAAAACATAAACAAATGACACCTCTACAAATCCATGATGTACGCCGCTGCATTTGTCAAAAAAAAAAAATCATCTTTCTTTTTCAATGACAGAAAAGTCCCTCCTGCGCATGCCCGTATTTAGAGCCCAAGCCTCCTGGAATTCATGGCGTGCATATCCCAGGAAGTCCTGAGCTCAAATTCAGTCTTTACTGCCGTGGTGATAATGAATGAAAGGGAGGGGCTTTGCCTTTTTCTTTTTTTTTAAAAAGTAATTTAATAAAAAAAAACATAGGGTTATATACTCTTCTATATAAAGTAAAAATTGTTGTGATAGGTCTACTTTAAGAGGGCTATTTCAAAACCAGGGTCCCCAAATTGAGTTTGCATATAAGGAAACCCCAGGGGCCACTTGCATGGCAATGAGCATTAGAGTACTGTCAATTGTCTTTGCGCTGTGTTGCCTCAACTATAAATTTACCCGCTCACAAAACTTCAAGGCTGCGTTCATGTTAGTGGTGTCAGGTTTTTTGCCATCTGGTTTTAAATGAAATTTTATTTCACCCATTGTCCTATGAACATAAAATTTCCCTTCTATTCAAAATTTGGGATTTTTCCTTTTTTTTTTGCTCTGGCAACAATGGTTACAATGATCAAAAGAGAAGGTGGAGCACTCCGGTAGAGGCACAAACCAATAAAATATCCTGGTTCCCACTCTTCCAAAAGAAAAGGCTTTGGGTTTAGAGCCATACAAGGGCCCAAAGCACTACTGTTTAAACATCAGGCACGGTCACATGCTCAAAAACTCAAGTGTCAAAATATACATTCATTGGTAATTATTCCAGGGTCTAACATAAACTAACATCCTTGCTGAATGCACCTACTTCATCTGCATGCACCTTATCTGCATTTATCTCTTCTTTACAGGTATGTCATCAACTCTGACTGCCATATTACCTGTTTTGTCTATTTGTGTTCCACTTCAATCTGCATCTGCCTGTGTATGGTCTATGGAATAAAGCTTCATCAAGGAACCACTTGGATTCCAAGACTCTTCTGCTGCCATCTACACAAAGCCACCTATGCAGCCTCTCTGACTCATGCATAGTGTTGATGTTCGAATTCGGGTTGTCCCTATATTTGACCTGAATATAGCTGTCCGAATTCGGGTAGACCCAACTGAAAAACATAGGATTCGACAGCAAAAATTCGGGAGGAAAAAAAAATGTTTTTTTTTTTCTTAAATTATTTATTTCGTGTTTTTTATTTTAAACTTGTTCTTTTTTTATTTTTTACATGTTATCCAACAATGACATTATGAATCATAATGTCATTGTGGGATTCCTGGACCGTGGGAACTTTGCGGTCACAGCTAATTGAAAGCAGGTGCCTTCAATTAGCCGTAACCGCAGGCAATACGAGGGCAATAGAGGTTGAATGGAGATACTATCTCCATTCATACCTCTACTGCTCTGTGATTGGCTGAGAAATAGGAAACCCTGATGACAGCTCAAGCATCATCAGGGTTTCCCTTTCCTTTTCCCTTTCCTGAAGTATTAAACCAATACCTTTCCACTGGTATCTTCCCCTCAGCCTTGAAACATGGTATTATTCTATCCTGAAGAAACCTTCACTAGACCCCTATTCCTAACTGTTAATAACACTGTTATTCATCCCTTCCTCAGGCACATTGTCTTAGTGTTACTTTTGATTCACCCCCTACATTCAGAACATTTTCATGTCCTGCCACTTTTACCTGTACAACATCTCCAAAATATGCCTCTACCTGTCCCCAGAGACCACCAAGCTCCTTGTACACCCTGTCTGGACTACTGTAACCTCCTCCTCTCTGGTATTCCACTAACCCGACTCTCTCCTCTACAATGTTATATGAATGCTACAGCCAGACTTATCCATCCTTCCCACCACTCCTCTTCCATTGCCTCTCTTAGTAGTTCTCTTCATTGGCTTCCATTTCACTTTAGAATCAAATTCAAGTTCCTGTACTTTGCCTTTAAATCCCTCCACAGCTCTGGACTCACGTACCTTTCTAACCTTATAGAAAAATTTACCCCTAGTGGCTCTCTTTGCTCCTCCAACGACCTACTAATTACTTCCCCACTTATAAACCCACACGTACAACTTCAAGACTTTTCTAGGGATGTCCCACTACTCTCCATCCCAAATCCCCTCTCCTATGGTATGCTACTTCCCCAAACTCTTGGATTTAAGCTCTTCTGAGCAGGGTCTTCTCTTCCTCCTTTGTCGTTGTTTGTAAGAGCAATATGTTGGCATTATATAAATACTGTTTATTATTATTACACACCTCAACAAAAAAACATTTTTTTCACTTGCCAAGGATTTTTCAATATGTTTAGTGTATTTCAGTTCTGCTGAATCCGGAAGTGACATCAGTTTCATTGAATTGGCTCTAGTTCTTGTGATACAGGAATCTGAATAGACGATTTTACCAACAACAAATGTCAACACAGCATATTATTATCAATCTATATTTATACTATTTATATTATTATTTATACTGATGTTTTGCATTTCATATATTAAATGAAGCATTATTTTCATAAAACTTTCATTTGCCTTCTTTTTATTCATACATTTCTTTTTTTTTACAGAAATATGAGTTCTTTAACAAAACCATTTACAAATAAACAATTACAGAATTTGTAAAACAAGCATATCTTACATATTTTTGGTATAAAACTGGGGGACCAAGATAAGTATTAGGCTCCCCATATGGTATGCAAAACTTGTGTAGACATTCTACATCAGTAGAAAAATGGAAAACTGAACAGTTTGAAATTTGGTGTACCTATGGTATGGCGAGAGCCCAAAAATCATCATAATGATTTGTTATTTTTGTGCTGTGAATGTAAAAGGTTTCAATCAGCACAAGAAAAACAAGTGGGAGTACCCTGATTTGGAATCAGCAACAACACCTGTGCCGCATGGTGCTGATGTTCTCGTACCAGTGTTCAGTACACTCCCTGATATTCCTGTATCCGACATGGAGGATATACAGGGTTTGGAGTGTAATCCAGGAGTTAGCAGTGGAAGTGAAAATGAAGGTTTTATTAAACCAGCAGTTCTCCCTAAAAGAGCTCAATGATTTAATATGTAACCTAAGTCTGTGAAAACAAGCATCTGAACTTTTAGCATCCAGGCTAAAAGAAAAGAACTGTCTGAGACCAGAAGGTAAAATAACGGTTTATAGGACAAGAGAGGTGACACTCCTACTATATTTCAGTGAAGATGGAGACTTTGTGTACTGTTGTAACATCCCTGGACTACTAGCCCATAGGGATGGTGGAGCAAAGCAGGATTACTTGAAAAAAGTGACATGGCCTCCAAGGGAAAACATGAAAAAAGGTGCAGCAAACATCATTAACGTCCAGTCATCCCTCCACTACACATAAATTTGGGATTAATGAAGCAATTTGTTAGAGCTTTGAAGCAGGAATCTTTGATGGACCCCAAATTTGGAACCTGATAAGTAATTCAAATTTCACAAGTTACATGACTAATACTAAAGCTGCCTGGCACAGCTATGTCATGGTTGTCAAGAACTTGTTGGGTAACCATAAAGCACAAAATTATGAAGAACTGTTACAAAACCTGCTCTTAAACTTTAAAAATTTGTGTGCTACTATGAGCATAAAGGTACACTATCTCCATAATAGGGATGAGCGAGCGAGCAAATTCGGCTGTTCTTGCTTACCGCAATTTTAAGCGAGAACGGCCTGTGTAAAATTTCCGGAAAACCTTGGCAATTTCAGTGAGGAACAAGGGGAGAGGTTCTATCAAGATATAAAGGTGATGGAAGAAAGCTATCAGGACAGATGGGATTAACACATGATGGCAGACTACTGTTGGAGCCTTCATTATGATTGTCCTGATCAGCAGCATAAAAGGAAATCATACAAGGTTTTTCAGTTATTTCTTTGTGATTAGTTCTGTAAATATACTGAATATATAATATATTAACATTAAGTTTTTCAAACATTTAATTTTGTATAAGTAGGCATATCCAGTTTAGTTTTGCCTAATTTTCATGTTTTATTAGTTTTCTATGAGGTTATTATTGAGGTCATTATTTCAAAAACTAGAGCCAATCCAGCAAAACCAATACCATATTTGGAATCTGTGCATTAAACATAATCTAAAATGACTTTATTCTGTTTGGCAAGAAAAATATTTGTTGACCAGCGTTATTATTATTAATATTAATAATAATATTAATAATAATAAAAGTATCCGGTGTATTAAGTTGTTTGCGTTGAAATAGGATCTATTACTAATAAAAATACAAACCTCAAATCTAAAAAAATCACACCAAAATGATTACAAATAATATAGAGATTCACAGATTTTGCATTAGGATCTGGCTTGTTTTAACTACTTCCAAAAAGATGTAAAGGTGTAGGACCCATTTTAGAGTTCCTGTAATTAGCTTCCAACATCTACTATTCAACTACTATGTGGTTGCTTAGTGTCAACTGTTTGTCTACAAAGCAGTTGCGTATGGTTGAGGTGTGTTTTTCCTTCAGGAGGAAAAGCAACGTCCAGAACAGAAGTGACTTCTGGTCACTTTCAGGAACTGCACTGTGATTCACAACAACCACAACACAACAACCTTTTGCATGCAAACGTGAACAAAATGGCTCCCAAACTTTCCCAGGTTCGAACAGGTAACTGGACCAGGGTCCGAATAAGGCTGGGTTCCTCCCCTGTGATAAAAGGAAACCAAGCATCACTTCCCAGGGAAAACAGATTGTAAAACTGTCCAAAATAAACTAAAATTACCCCCACACCTTGAAAGGACTTTTTCTGCACTGAAGGGGTGCTACACTTACCACACATGCTGTAAAACAGCAAACCGCTTTAGTTTTATTTTTTTGCCTACAGACTTTGAGCTACAGATCTGCAAGAAAAACATTTCTATGACAAAAACTTAAAGTAACAAAATCTGTTTGCAATGTCAAAACTTTTTAACATTAAATTTACACATTATATATATTGTACTATTGTCAGATGAAGCCCTGTGAAAAAAATAGGACACCCTATGAAAGCCTGTGTTTTTGTACCATTCTTGAAAGTATGGATGTTTACTCTCAATTTTAAGAGATTCAAGTAATATTACGAAACAATTAAAACAGAAGAAAGGGCTTTTCTAAATTTTGTTTAAAATGTAATTCTACAAAAATGCAGTTAGGACACCCCCACATTTATTCCCACTTAAAATGGCTCAAAACACACACAGGTGTATCACATCAGCTGCAAATGATTAGAACCTCTTTACTCAGCATTTTAAGGGAGGTTTGCCCTATTTAAACCTCAGACATTTAGTATGGTGTTCTCCTGACTCATGATTTGAGAGTGGACACCATGGCGAGACTTAAAGAGCTTTCTCAGGCCTTCATAAAAATTATTGTAGCAGCTTATAAATCTGGTAAGGAATTTAAAAATCTCAAAAGATTTTGAAATCAGCCATTCCACTGTCCGGAAAATAGTCTACAAGTGGAGGACTTTCAAAACAGCTGCCAACATGCCCAGGTCTGTCCATCACAGCAAGTTCATGCTGAGAGCAGAGCACAAGATTCTAAAAGAAGCCTCCAAAAACCCTAGAGTCATCACAGGCGATACAGCAGGCTTTTGCTACTGTTGATGTGAAAGTGCATGCCTCTACAATCAGAAAGAGACTGCACAATTTTAACTTGAATGGGAGGTGTGCAAGGAGGAAACCTTTGCTCTCCAAGAGAAATATTAAGGACAGACTGATGTTTGCCAGCGAGAACGTAGACAAAGAATAGGACTTCTGGAATAATGTTCTTTGGACAGATGATTCTAAAATTGATTTATTTGGACACCAGAACAAAGGGAAAACCAAACACAGCATTCCAGGAAAAGAACCTCATACCAACTGTGAAGCATGGAGGTGGAGGTGTCATTGTTTGGGAATGCTTTGCTGCAGCAGGTCCTGGCCAGCTAACTATTAAAGATTCCACCATGAATTCTACTGTTTATCAGAGGGTGCTTGAGGAACATGTAAGACCTTTTGTAAGAAAATAAAGCTAAAGCAGAATTGTACCCTGCAACATGACAAGGGCCCAAAATATACCAGTAAATCCACCAAGGACTGGCTGAAAACTAAAAAAAAGAGAATCCTGGAGTGGCTGGGCCAGATCTTAATCCCATTGAGATGCTGCGGGGTGACTTGAAATGAGCTGTACATACAAGAAACTCCTCAAACATCTCAGTTTGAAAGAGTTCAGCCAAAGGTGGTTAACACTAGCTATTAGGGATTAGGTATCCTAATGTTTTTCTCAATTAAAATACACATTTTTGTTTATATATTTAGTTTAATGAGTAAATCAAGGTTAATTTTTGTTGTTTATCTGCAATTAAATCACATTATTTTCCCGAGATAAATAAAAACAAGATTAGACATTGATATATGAACATTTCTTCATAAAAAACTGAATATTTAATCAGGTGTACTCTTTTTTTCACATGACTGTAGTTCACCCTTCTTCCTCTGGTGTGATAAAGCATGTGCAGATTTGGCACCGGGACCCTTTTGAATCTGTCAGCTAAAGAGTGGAAATTGGATACATTGCACAATCTTGGCGCAAATTGTCTTGTAGTTATATGCCATCACACTTTTTACAGAGTAAATGTAATCTATAACAGCACACATTTTTTCGTTAGCATATTGATGACACAACAAAATTTAACTAACTGTATGGTATTTAGGAAGTTTCTAACTCTGAAACTGTATATATTCCCTTACTAACCTCCTCCATCAATAAATTATTCTAAATTAGCTGGTAGCTTTTTAAATGGCATGCAGGCATTTATAACATAGACTGTAATAATGCAACTGACCTACTTACATCCTTGATAATATTGGTTAGGAATAAAAGCACACAGATTCAATTCCTGCAGAAGATTATCTTTGATATGAACTGAATAAAATAATCAATTTAGGTTGAGTTTGCACCCTCGAATAACAGGTACAATATAAAAATCTATGTAGTATTTATACTGTTCAATGTTCTGGCTCACAGTGCTAAAGTTTTGGTTTGAAGATCTAAACAATTTTAAGTTTTCACGACAGTTATAAAATGTAATTTTGAGTTACAAAGTGTTTGGCACTGAAACTGAGGGTCTAACCTGAGCAATTTTTTTTATTTTTTTCACTTTTCATTTATTAGTTTAATAATCCGGTTCTAAAGCCCACCAAATTTGTGGATGATTACTTTGTTTCTGAAATTATGAACACTTAACTCTTAAACTGAGTAAGTGACCCCTTGATTCTGACCTTTGCTAATAACAATAATGTTCTTGAACTTGTTTTAGTAACAGATGAATAGAACAGAATATTCTACAGTTTGTGGAGCTATGGTCTACATTTAATTTTTTTCTATGTTATTATTTATTTTATTGAACAGTGTTTCTGCTGTAGAGCAACCTTGGTTTTAAAATTTAAAACTATCACTACTGTATTGATTTAAATAATTTTTATGTTGATGAAAGAGCCTTTATACGCTGATGTTCTGTGGTTGGTATTATATTCAGTTTGTTTTCTATTTGTACAAGCAGATTGCTCTGTCATTTCACACGTATACTGTGATCCCCAGGATAAACCTAACTATGGAGCATACATATAACAGAATAGTTTGCAGTAACATCAGCCTCAGAATGAGTATAAACCAATTGTAAATATGGTAAAGGAATAGCTATTAACTGAAACTTGTTTAATATGAATGTGCAATTCCTAGAAAAAATACACTCTTTTATTCAAATTTCCAATGAAAAGTGTTCTTGTGCCATCATTTTTCTGCCGTATGTTGTAGATACAGTTTACAATTGTACATCCCTCTTCAGAGGAGATTTTGCATTAGTGACTGCATGGTCAAACAGAAAGTGTGCAATAAATCTCAAATGAATAGTCAGACAGTAGTAAAATATTTATAAAAGTAATATTACATATCAAAGGATTTGCATATTTTCCATTTATTGAGGAATTACTATAATATATATATATATATATATATATATATATATAGACTATAACAGAAGCATTCTTATCAGAATGTTAACTTAAAAATGCCCAATTATCTTTAACCACGCCAGAAAAACAAATCAAGGAAAAACGACTTTTAAGGCTTCATGTCACAAACTTTTCACTTAAAATGGCACATGTAAACTTTTATTATTGTAAAAAACACCTAAAAAAAAACATCAATCATTACACACATAATTACACTGTTAAAAGTTTTTCATCTAGTCTCTCAGTTAAGTGTGCTAGAAAGCATATTTAAGACTACGGTAAGTGGTTCACTTCTTCAGAAGTATTTCGAGACATAGCAGATCAGTGTAAACAGATTAAAACATTTTGATTGGTGACAGGTAAAATCAAACCCTTTCTAATCTTTCTCCAACACAGTAGGGCAATGAGAGCAAAGTCCAGAAGAAGAGAAAGAGGAGAAAATAACAAAGCCACCACAGATGTCCCCAACTATGTATCAATTAATTTCAAGATAAAAACCAAACTTTTGCATCTAGAGGGTGATGTGCTCTCTGGTTGATTTTTTCTGATACGCCAACAACTGGTTAAGAAGAATAAAGCTAAGAAGCTTGAAACCTATTTCAATTCTTGGCATCAATGACTTACATTGGCAAACATTGCATACTCTTGTAGACCTGATGTAGGGCTACCAGATATTTGGACACTGTCCTGGTATATATCCTACAGCAAACAAATGCCTTATGCACCAATTGCAACTGAAAATAATGTAATGCATCATTTACTTTTACAATATGCTATTCTAAAATGTGTGCTTTAACGTTTAATATGGGTTTTCTGTCTACATGGTGATTCCTTTTTTTAGCAAGAAATTTTCTTTTGAAAAAGTATTATTGTTTCTTTTCCAGTACAACTTACTAACAGGAATTGGCTAGGATCTTGGCTAGGTGAGCATTTATATGCCAGTCCTGAAACTGTAAAATTGATTGTATGGATAAGTAAGAGTAATGCCGGACGTGCACTATACAATTTTCTTTCAAAGATAATTTGATTAATATTAGGATCATAAATATGTTTGACTTAAATCAATATTTCCAACTTACTATCTACATTTGATGTCCTGTACAGTTGTTCAATATTGAACCAGTAATATGATAATTTTCACAATAAAGTTAAATTAAAACATTGATCAAGGCACAAGTGTGGTTTGGATTTCCACAGGATGGTTATCTAATTGTACAGGAGCACATAATGAGGATTCTACTTATTAATTTAATTGGAAAAGAAGGTCATAATGAAAAAGGAGGAAGTGCCTCCAAACAAAAAGCTGGTACAGTAAATCTGGGTGAAGGGCTTTCAGAAAAGAAAAACACCTAAAACAGCCCCCCAAGAGCCCCTTAACACTGACCAAGCCTTACTTACACATAAACCTTGTCTTTTTCCTAACATATAGAAAAAACAATCCTACTTAGGAAATTTAACTTTTACGTTCTAAATCTAGTCCCCAGCTGAAAAGGAGGAGGAAAACAGGTACTCAGGAATTCAGATTAATCAATCTGATGGTAATGTGAGAATAACAAAGTACTGTCCCTAATGCTAATGCTGAATATGTTTGTTGCTGTTGGTCCTAATGCTACCACTTTAGAAATTTATATTACATGTAGATGGCACTGATATGGTCTTTCCAAGAACCATTTTCACTGCCAAACTCTCTTCTAACTGATGATGGTATTTTAAGAATAGATGGCTTTCCAAAATTAGGAGCAATGTATTACTGCATTATAATTTAACTGGCAGCATGCATTGAAGGATGAGACACTGAGACTTGTTGCTGCATTAATCAGTCTCCCGGAGAAGTTAGCAGGAAATTATATATATATATAATATATAAATTATATATATATATTCAACAACAGAACACTTTAGCTTTGTGTTATAAACCATTAGAAATTTTGTATAAGAGACTAAAACTATTTGTACCACAGCAATTTTTTAATTTGAAATATATATAATTGAAAAAACTATTTACTTGCCTTACAATGCGCCTGTTTTATTAAAGCCCTCCAAGACTGGAAAGGATACAATTTTATTAGTGAAGCTTCAACAAACCTGTAAGGGATTTCTTCAACATCAAAATGAACCAGTAACATAGAAAGTAGGGTTTTTTAGGCAAGTAATTTCAATTGTATTTATAGTATAAATCAAATAGTAACACAATTCAGAAAAATACTTGAAAGGTCCTGAATGGAAAAAGGGTTTTCAATCCTATTAATAGGAAGTGTTCAGAGAAACTCAGGAGGGTTGACTAATCTATGAAGTGATTAGTTCATACTACATGGTCCAAGCAACATCACCAAACACTTCCTGCTCTTCCAGACTCCTTCCTTTCTCAGTGTAATTGTGGTCCACCTGTCCAGCAAGATGGACAAGCTCAGATAAGTCGGTTTATTGGTAAGGATCTAAATGTCATAAGGGCAGCTTGGCACAGCGGTTTGTTCCTAGAAAATTGGGCGATCATTTACTGTGCAGGAGCAGCAGATCAACCCAGCTAAATGCTACCCTTTTTCCATTCAGGACCTTTCAAGTATTTTTCTGGCTTTGATCCAAAACCATATTTGACTTCCTACCAAGTAATATACACTGCAAATGAACTTCTGTACACTTTTGTCATACGTACAACACCCCTGAGGAAACCCAGACGGGGCGAAACACATCGGGTATAAGACCTAAGTATACAACATAATTACCAAGGATTTGTATGACTCTTATTAGAAGTTGAATGTCTAATGTCTAGTTTAACTTGCCTAAAAAACCCTACTTTCTATGTTACTGGTTCATTTTGAATATTCTTAGGGTTGGCGATTGGGCTTTTTTTTTAGCCCTTTATTTATTAGACTCTCACCAGATAAATTCACCTAGGAGTTTTTCTTCAATTTCTTCAAAGTCATTTGCTATTTACTACAAATGTTTTGAATCCTGGACCGGATCCATTCAAGGTTTGCTGGATCACCAAGCTTCACTGATGAAAGTGTATCTTCTCCAGCCTTGGAAAGCTTTAATAAATCAGGCCCAGTATGGGTACAAGAGACTTAGTGTCCAACTGACTAAGGCACTAAAATCTACTTCATTTTACTAACTATAGAATGAAACACAGCACATACTTACATTACTTATAACATTGCAATATCTAAAGTGAATCTGTGCAATTCAGTCCAAACCTTGATTCAGGAAATTGATTTGCTCTCTATTCCTAATATATTTACATCACTGGCCCTTTCACAATGAAAATAACACAAGCAGAATTGGCAGTCTGTTTTTAGTCTTTGCATAGTCGTGAATCAGCTTTTGACAGCAAGGATGCAAATTCTCATGGCTTTTAGCCTACAACAGAATGCAGAGTAAGAGAAAAATACAGAAGCATGTTTTATTCATGACAATAGATTACTTAATTGTTTTCAAGATGATTTCCAATGCAGATTGCCATGTTTTATTGAACAATGAAAATAGCAGAGAATTTAAAAATTGATACAAAATTTGCAGAAGTGAACCTATTCAGGACAAAAAATAATAAAAAGCACAGTCTGGAAGATGGAAGTAGGCTAGCTCAGTCGTCTTGTTTGCCATGTCTCTAAATATAAAGGTGTTCAGTTTAGAAAGAATCTTCTCTATTTTAGCTTATCCATAAAATTCTAGCAATCTAATTACTGGTTAGTATTTTAACACTACACTTTGGTAAATACTCACTTGTTTTGACCTTTCCTAATAAAGCACTTTTGCTTCTTTTCATTGGCCTATTGTCTTTACTATTTTTATAGAACTTAAAGATAAAGCCGTAAATAGAAAAACAAACTAAAATGGCTTTTACAATATGTTATTAGTAATTGAAACAGCTAATTGGATATATTTGAACAATGAGTGGTCATAATATTTGGTATACTACCTATATTATTGCAGGTGAATGTGATTAAATCTGTTTTTGTAAGTGCCAGAACAATAACTACCGTGTTTCCCCGATTTTAGGACATCCCCATTAAGTAAGCCACCCCCGATTTTTAAAAAAATAATTAAAATAAGACACTTACCCGTTTATAGTTCCAGATATCTGATCCTGCGTGTGTGTCCTTTATGCTGGCTGCAGTGTGTGTGTCTCTGATGCTGGCTGCAGGGCGTGTCTATTCCTGAGCCAAACTGAAAGTAAAAAGCCTGCACACG
>NC_092859.1:49042699-49053334 GCF_032062135.1 Pyxicephalus adspersus
CCCTGAAAATAAGACCCAGGGCATATTTTGGCATTTCAAAAAATATAAGAGAGTGCCTTATAATCGGGGAAACAGGGTAATTGTGTTTTATACTGAATAGATAATTGGGTGGATAGAGGAATAATTTTTGAAAAAAAGCTTATACAAATAAACTCGGGGATTGACAATACAATTAGTACATACAATTACTCCCCTCCAGGTTGTAAGCCCTCAGAGGCTCCAATCACCATATCATCTGGGGGTTGCGCCAACTTATGTTCCCAGCCGCAAAGGTCACCAGCACGAGAACGAACCACCAGTATAAAGGAAGCCCATGTTACCCAAAATCTTTCTGGAGATCCCACACCTAAGATGATTCCCTTCTGCCACACACAGCACTAAAAGTTGCCCTCCAAGGACTCCAACCGCCCCTCACCAGGAAAAATGCTCACCCCATTGTCTATTTTCCACCTAGGAGGTGGGCAGGAAGCTTGCTTCCTTTTCACTAACTCCTTCCCCCAGTTCCTCATTATCCTCCCTAACTTATTCTCTCCACCCCTTTTCCAAACTTCCAAGTTATCCCCCACCTTTCTAACTTGTAGCCCTATCCTGACCCTCTCTAGCTTTATTCTCTTATTCCCTTCGCTCCCCCTAGTCCCTCGTCATGTAGATGTTTTGATGACATCTCATCCTCCAGGCCCCTCTTTTTTATTAAAATACAAATGTTGATACAAATAATAAAGAGGCAAAGAGAATATTTTTTTTTGGCAAACAATATATATAATATTGTTTTTTGGACAAAGAAAAATAGTGACATTATAGAGGGCACAATGAAAGCAGTGCTATGGGGGTAACATTATACAAGGTACAATGGGAGCTGTGCCATGGGGGTAACATTATATGGGGTACAATGGGAGCTGTGGTATGGGGTAACATTTTAATGCAGTACAATGGGAGCTGTGTTATGGAGGTAACATTATACGGGGTACAATTGGAGCTGTGATATGGGGGTAACATTATATTGGGTACAATGGGAGCTGTGCTATGGGGGTAACATTATATTGGGTACAATGGGAGCTGTGCTATGGGGGTAACATTATATGGTTTAATCACTAACAAAATCTAAATTTATAGTTGCAGATGGGATAAAATAGAATGATTCTTTTCCTGGAATTATTCTTGAGATACAAATAGATACAAAAGCTGTACAGTGCCACTTTGAGTCCAGCTAAACTGTTAGTTTTATGGACCCCAAGCAATCACATGGTGGTGTTAGGAATGTGGTGGCACCCTGATTTCAGCAATAATTCCAGACCAGCCTGTTAGAACTGGCTGGTCCATCAGCTCACGGCCTCTACAGCTGTAACACAGACTGATACAGTATGGACATTCTTGCTTCACTCCCACTTCTGTTTTCTAGCATAAAGCCAAATATACAGTATATGTGTGTCATTATCTGTTTTATAACTAATTATTTTTTTTACAAATTTCCATGCACCATCCCGCCTTTTTGATATATTTAATATTGTTTAATATGTTAGCTTTCTGTATATTATATGTATAAGCAGGGCTGCTATTAAAAAAACACCTGGGCCCCATGCTATGTAAATTTTCTGTCCTCCCCCCATGTCTAAAAGTTGAAGCTAATGGTGGTTGATTTTGACTTGGATCGGAGCTATTCTGATCTTAGATCTGAATTTGAAGAATCGGAGTTCCAACCCAGCATTACAATACCTAATAGGAATAATAGGGCTCAGTCAATCCAACCACTGAACAATGACAAATATGGTAGGCCACCGATAATGACAACCGAGTTTATACTATACTTGTAATAGATATAGTATGTATCATTAAAAAAAAAATACAAATTGTTTATCTAGTCGGAATTTTTGACCACTTCAGCCAGAGGCCTTGCATTGGTTGCTATTGATTACAACACTCAACGCATAAACCTGTATACTGAATAGGGCTGCATGTAGAGGAGAGGGCTATTGAGGGGGCTGGTCGATCAGATTGTGCTGACTCTACTGCTAAAATCCCATAGTGCTACCTAATCTTAACCCCTCCACTTTCTCAGTGCTTAACCCTAAACCCCTGTCTGCTGCCTAACTGACCCAGTATCTACCCTTAACCCCTCCAAGTTTCTTACCATACAGGGACCAAAATATAATGGGTAGAAAAGTTTGACTGAACAGCAAAAAAAAAAGATAACAACAATGTGACCAGAGATTTAGATTTTTTTCATTATTCTAGGCAGTGAGCTAACCTGAGGGTGCTGGAGACCCCACCACATCACCCAATGGAATGGCTTTATATGTCAGCTCCAGATCCAGTGGAAATGAAATTACATAATTATTGCTCTCCATTAATCACTCCAACTACATGCTGCTCATCCCAGGAATTCACCTGGAAAGGAGACACAATAGCCACCCCAATTGGCAAGTGCAGGTTAGTAAAACTCAACAACCCAAACTGCCGTACAGAAGCCATT
The DNA here is from genome assembly GCF_032062135.1 of Pyxicephalus adspersus. Classification (NCBI taxonomy): domain Eukaryota; kingdom Metazoa; phylum Chordata; class Amphibia; order Anura; family Pyxicephalidae; genus Pyxicephalus; species Pyxicephalus adspersus. Next base: position 49,045,170 of record NC_092859.1, read on the forward strand.
GTGTTACCTCGAAAGTGGGGTTTCTAAAGATGAAAAATGGAAACGACTGAGACAACACATAAGCACTTTAAAATGCTAAAGTTTACCCTATGGCATATTAGCCGAATTGACACATATAATGGGGTCTGTCAGTGGCACTAACACAGGAGAGTTTGGTTTTCCCCTTATCACCTGTTGATCCTGCCAAAAGATCTGATATTCTTTACTTTCTGTAACAGAGTGACAACAATGTTTATTCTGAAGTGGAATTACTTTATATAGGAGATAAACAAATTAAATGGATACTAAACCTTAAAAATAAAAAATGTAAACAGGCAGACCTCTTATTACAGAGGGACAGGTCATATCCTTCTGCATTCAAATAAGCTTACCTACCTGATAGCTATTTTTATTTACACTCCCATGTCCTCTGTTGCCACTCTGCCCACAGATCATCTGCTCAGCATGCTTCAGCATCACCTACATACCTGTAGTCATGAATTTTACATTATTCTTGGCATCCCCTGCACAGAAACTGAGGCTGTGCACAGCTGAAAGGGATTCCAGAGTGGATGCTGCAGCCAATCAACTGATTGTTCAGACCTCTCCTGCCATTGGCTCTTGGGTCTTTTTAAACCTCTCCAGTTTCAGACTCAGGTTGCAGGAACCTCATTGCATGTTTTGCCTCTCTGCTAACTAGTCGTTTGTTTGGATTCTCTGTGTAAAGGATACACAGATTTGAATACACAGATTTGTTTCTCTGTGTAATCTTCCTCCCCAATATTTGTTTGAAGATAATTTCAAGGGGAGCCACCTCTTTAAATTTGTAAGGATAAGAAAGAACAAAGGAACAAAAGAAGAGGGTTGTGGCTCAACAAGTGTATTTCAAATATTATTTATGTATTAATACAGTCTTGTTTTATACATAATTACAACAAATGCATGGTATCAAAATAATACCCCCCAGCCAAGTTTCATATTCACAGGACTGGGGTATTTTTGCTAGACATCGGTATTCTAAATAATTAACTGGATAACTGTATTAGTAAAAAATATTCTGACACGTTTCGCCAGATTCAACTTCCTCAGGGGTGTGGTAATACAGGGGTGTGACTATACAGTCTGAACGTAAATACAGGAAATACAAAAAAAAAAATAAAAGTACAAAACAAAACATGAATTTAAGTGTTATGTAAGTAGATATATTAATCAAAGTGTTACTAAAAAAAGTAATAGTATGGGGTACTAATATCATAGTTAGTAAACAGTAAAAACATATTTGATGATCAATGTTCAGGCATTACTGTATATATTATATTGATTGCATCATATAAGATAGTTTTAGTGAAGGATAACATGTTGACTCCTTAAACGGATATACATATTGGCAGGAGATATAGGTTGCTGTATTATATTGACATTCTTAAGATGTATTCATAAGTAGAGTGCTATAGCTTGTTGTATATTTAGGTAAATAGGTATTGTATACTCTCAGAAAAGTAGACCACAAAAGGAATAAATAAACTTACTTTTAGACGGCAAATAAGGATGATCACGTGAGTGGCGTTGACACTAATAGATGCTTGAAGAATAAGCAACAGTAATATATGCTATTAGGGAATGAAGCAAAGTTCAGATAATATGATTCTTGTTGATGTAATATATTAAAGTGAATATATTTGTGATATATTAGGTAAATACGTACCGAGGGGTAGAAATTATATGGGTTATACTTAGGTATGTTCGAGACCAACTAGGTAAGGCTTAGTCTACACGGACTGTTTCCCCAGCATTTAACCTGAGGCTTTTAAAGCCCATGTTTGAAGTCCCCATGCATTACAATGGGCTAATCTACACCAGGACGTTTCCTTCGGGCACGTTTTTGAGCGCTATCCTAAACATTGCTTGCAACGTTTAAAAAATTAAAACGCTGGATAAACGCGGGAACACGCTCGAAAACGCTTCTATTAAACTCAATGGAGGCTTTTTCAAGCATTTTTAAGCTTTTATGAAAGCTTCCATAGAAAACAATGGGGGCTTTTATAAACGTTTTTAGCAGGACTTTGGACTCTGGAAGCCCCCTTTAAAACGGAGACTCCCAGATCTCCACCACCCCACCCTGGGGAATGAGTACAGGGGTACATAAAACCCCTTACTCATTCCCTGAAAGGGTTAAAATATGTGTAAAAAAATTGGACGAAGCTTTAATGTCAAATTATTTTATTAAATGTGTGTGTTTGTGTAACAAAACTTTTTTTACAGGTTATCTCAATGACAGGATGACTTCCAGGGCTGCAATGAGCACAGCCCTGGAAATCTTCCTGACAGTGTGGGATTGCAGGGCACTAGGGGTTAAATGAGGTCAAAAATCTCCATTCACCCCTAGTGCTCTGTGATTGGCTGAGGTTTTACATTTCTCAGCCATTCAGCACTAGACATGAATGGGGAGACTTGTGCCCATTCATCTCTAGTGCTCTGTGATTGGCTGAGAAATAGGAAACCCAGATGACCGCTCAAGCATCAGGATTTCCCTTTCCTCAGCCAATAAGGGAGCAGAGCAGTCAGCGGAGCTTTACTATGTTGAAAGCTCTGCTCCCCTGGTTACTCCCTGTTACCAAACTGGGACCCAAAAGTTTTACTTAGGCTGGGTCTACATGAACGATTTTAAAAACGCATACAAACATTCCTACCACGTTTATATGCGTTTTTATGCACTTTTACAAGCGTTTTAAAGCTTAACTTTAAAACGCTAAAAAACTTTTATAAACTCCTATGACGCGGTTCACCCCAAATTGCCGCGATTTGCCATGATTTTACATAAGCGTTTATAAAAGTTTTACTTTTAACTAAAATGTGTAAAGAAATTGGACAAGGCTTTAATGGTAAATTATTTTATTAAATGTGTCTGTTTGTGTAATTAAACTTTTTTTTTACAGGTTATCTCAATGACAGGATGATTTCCATGCAGTGAGCACAGCCCTGGAGAGGACAGATTTACCCATTCATAATTGCTACAGTAGAACTGTTGATGGACAGCAGTAATCCAGTCATATAGGGGTTAAATGTATATTAATACAGTTAAGTCCATAAATATTTGGACAGAGACAACTTTTTTCGAATTTTGGTTCTATACATTACCACAATAATTTTAAATTAAAAAAAACGCCGTTGAATTGCAGACTTTTAACTATAATTCAGTTACTTGAACAAAAAGATTACATAAAAAATGTGAGGAACTAAAGCCTTTTTGAACACAAATCACTTCATTTTAGGGCTCAAAAGTAATTAAAATTAAAAAGCTGAAAATAGAATGTTCATTTCTAATACTTGTGTAGTGCCCTGGACCAGGGAGTTCTTTGACATTTGGACATTTTCCTATTTTCCCTATGCAAAGTTAAAACTTCTTACTTTATTTTACCTAAAAGGGTTAACTTGCACTGTTTAATACTGTGTAACTGCATTTTGTATGTTGTGATATATATCCTGTTCATTATCACCGTATTTACATGGCTCTGTGGAAAGGGTTAATGAATACTGAAAGACTGTTAGAGAAGCTGGTAATTTTCCACAGCTGCCATGGAGTCTAAAGAAGACCATGTTTTGAAGAGAAAAATCCAGACTTGTTTACCACCAAAAAGCAGACAGCCTGACCTTTTAAAATGTCTGGTTGTAGCTCTGTTGTTATATCTGGAAACTTGTTTTTGTCTGGGAAACCTGCTGTGTCATTGCCATTGAGTATCATTGAAGCTCTAATGTAAGTCTATACCAGACAGGAGCTGAAACAATGTATCTGTTTGCGCTGAGCTTCTCCACTCGACCACACAAAAACTGTATGTAAGGAGAGCAGTCAGAGCCCCTAGTGTGTGTTGCAGTTAGGGACCAGTGCTTGAAAGAGGAGACTCTTGCCAGACTAATGAGTGACCAGAAGAAGACGCTGAGATGGGGATACGCTGCCACAGACCCTGGATCACCAGCCTTGGACCAGGGTACCAGCCTTCTGAAGTGAGAGAGGGACAGCTAGCTCAGGCCTTTCCTCAGCACCAAACCCTTCTTCTGCCAGGGAGGAGACTGGAGAACCAGCCTAATGCCTCACCTGTATTGTTTTGTACCTAAATTCCTCCAGTAAAGGAGCACCCTGGTTTACTGCAGACCCTTACTCTATGGACTTATTTCCCGTTGGGGTGCACCACGCCTTACCATCCATTTCGGAGAGCAGCAACACATGGTGATACCTCAACGGTGTCCGGGGGACCCAGTGTAGCGTTGGGACACCCTTTGCTGGCAATGACAGCCTGTAGTCTTGAACTTATGGACATCACCAGATGCTGGGTTTCCTCCTTTTTAATTCTCTGCCAGGCCTTTATTGCAGCGGTTTTCAGTTACTGTTTGTTAGCCTTTCTGTCCAAAGTTTAGTCTTCAACAAGTGAAATGCATGCTCAATTAGGTTCAGATCAGGTGACTGACTTGACCATTCAAGAATATTCTACTTCTTTGCTTTAATAAACTCCTGGGTTGCTTTGGCTGTATGTTTTGGGTTATTGTCCATCTGTATTATGAAACGCCTCCCAATCAATGTGACTGCATTTAGCTAGATTTGAGCAGACAGAATGTCTCTGAACACCTCAGAATTCATTCGGCTGCTTCTGTCCTGTGTCACATCATGGATAAACACTAGTGTCCCAGTGCCACTGGCAGCCATGCACGCCCAAGCCATCACACTGCTTCTGCCATGTTTTACAGATGATGTGTTATGCTTTGGATCATGAGCTGTTCCACATCTTCTCCATACTTTTTTCTTCACTCCATCATTCTGATAAAGGTTGATCTTGGTTTCATCTGACCAAAGAATGTTTTTCCAGAACTGTGCTGGCTTTTCTAGATGTTTTTTTAGCAAAATCAAATCTAGCCTTTGTATTCTTAAAGCTTATGAGTGGCTTGCACCTTGCAGTGCACCCTCTGTATTTACTTTCATGCAGTCTTCTCTTTATGGTAGACTTGGATATCGATACACCTACTTCCTGGAGAGTGTTGTTCACTTGGTTGGCTGTTGTGAAGAGGTTTCTCTTCACCATGGAAATGATTCTGGGATCATCCACCACTGGTCTCATCCGTGGACATCCAGGTCATTGGGCGTTGCTGAGTTCACCAGTGCTTTGTTTCTTTCTCATGATGGACCAAACTGTAGATTTTGCCACTCCTAATATTGTAGCAGTTTCTGGGATAGGTTTTCTGTTATGGATGGCTTTTTCACCTGCATAGAGAGCTCTTTTGACCGCAATCTGTCCACAGCAAAATCTTCCACACACAAGCACTTGTACTAAAACTACCTTATATAATGAAAATGATACAGTAATGCCTGAACATTGATCATCAAATATGTTTATACTGTTTACTAACTATGATATTAGTACCCCATTACTATTACCTGTTTTAGTAACACTTTGATTTATATATCTACTTACGTAACACTTTACTTCATGTTTTGCTTTGTACTTTTATTCACTATGTATTTCCTGTATTTACATTCAGACCGTATAGTCAATTTATTATCACACTCCTGAGAAAGCCGAAGTGCTTAGGGTTATTTCCGACTAATTCGGTTATCTAGTTAACCATTTAAAATACCTATGTCTAGCAAAAATACCCCAGCCCTGAGAATATGGAACTTGGCTGAGGGTATTATTTTGATACCATGCATTTGTTGTAATTATGTATGAAACGAGACTGTATCAATACATAATTATTATTTGAACTACACTTGTTAAGCCACAGACCTCTTTTTTTGTCTCTTTTCTTTCTTATCCTTAGATTCTCTGTGTTTGACCTGTTACCTGACTGCCTGTCCTGACATCGGCCTGTTACCTCACCTAGTATTGCTGGCCGCCTGCTCTGACCTAGGCCTGTTACCTGACCTCGCCCTGCCTGCCGCCTGCCCTGACCTCATCGTCATTCCCAATCAGAAGTCTTCTGATCCATGTGATGCCCTGGTGGGGAGAGCCTGGGGGCTGCAACCTGGTGTTCCCCTTGCAGCAAAGTAGTCTGGTTCCGGCCCATCACTCCTTGTAGGGTGTGCTGGTGAAGACCAGGGTTCGCTTAGATTCTAGATAATTAGATTCCTAGATAATTAAATTTCTTCCTATTTAACCCCTTATTAACCTTTAACGTATTTAGCCCTAACAATTGACCCCCTCCTTTTAACATTCCATATTAGGTTCAGCCCGCTTTGATAAGTTGAACAGACATATGCAGTACATTACTCTTGGTTGGCGTTGTATGAGCATTGCTTACAAATGATTAAGTATATAATTCCTTTTGATTGGCAATTCACATGCTCGTGTGGTCTGTGTATTGTCCCATTTGGTAGTTCTAGTGCTTGATTCTCATGAATCCAGTTGCATTGTCAGCAATGGACACATTGGAATGTGCCTTTTGGAACGCTAGTTTTTTGTTTTGTATGTCCGGGGTTAAAGTGGCTTTGTACTAAGGAATCCTTTAGGGATCCTAAACTCCTATAGGTGATTTGGGGTTTCATGTTGATATGCTTTTTAAAATTTTGGTCACCAAGCAGGATGTTCCAATGTTTTGAAAGAATTGTTTGTACGGTGTTGTGGTCCTGATTAAATCTGGTGATCAAGTGTAATTTCTAGTTATTTAGGGGTTTGGCAGATGGATGGATTAAGTTCTCCCTTTTGATAATGCAGGCTTTGTGATAAGATTTTTTCAGCAATTTCTTGCTGTAGCCTCTGTTTAAGAGTCTTTGTTGAGTTCAAACCTATTAACTCTACCCCAAGGTCAGAAGGTTAGGCCCATTTTCAGGACATTTTTCTTTTCTGTATTGAATTTGTAGGAGGGGACAGGGAAAATGGATAGGATGAATGGGGATATTGTCTGGGACATATGTGGGGTAATGAAAAAAAATAAAGTAATACTTTAATATTTAATATAAATAGTAAGCGCATACTCATTAATTGTTTAATAATATTTCGATATATACATAGCAATTAAGACATCGGATCACCATTCAAAATTATTCACCTACTCTATAACATTTTTTATCTGGGACAATGTAAGTTATGTATTTTAACATTTATAACCTCATTATTACAATTATGCTAAATCTATAAAAAATCTCACAATGTATCTCATATATATTGTGTTCTAATGTGAATACAATGAATGTTAACGTCCCTACTAGACTAAGATGTATAATGTTGTTCTTGGCAATCACAAAATGGTTTACACTAACTGTATATATAAGCAACATACTGTTACATTAGACTAACAACCTCTTTTATCTCATAAATGTATTGATTTTTCATACATTAGGGTGCACAGCTACTCCTGAGGAAGCCTAAGGAGGGTGAAACGGGCGGGGTATAAAGCTGCGGGCACTAATTGACTATTCTGTTGCTCGTTTGCGTCAGCGAACAACCGTCTCGCTACTTTTCGATGACAACAAAAATCTGTGCAGTAGGTGATAAATGTCGAATTTTGTTACCATTGAGAATTGATTGGACCAAAGTCGTAAGGTCCTGCAATAATCTTTCTGCCTATCTAGCAGAACATTACCGTCCACTGTTTATGTTTAAAACATATTGTTGAATACAAATAACATTGCCAAAAAAACCCTCTTTGTTTCTCTTTGCTTTTTAATATGTTTTAATACTTTATTGTGATTATATTTTTAAATTCCTAACCTAGTAGAAGGATGGAGTGTTTGGCCCACACAACCACTTATTGCAAACCACTTGCAATCCTTTTTCCAGATGGAGCAGAGGAAATCCAGAGGGCAGACCAATGTACACCCTGGTTTATAGAGATTTTTGTTGTTTTTTTCTTTTTGTGTTTTTAAATATTTTATTATTTGTGTTTTTTATTTTTTGTTTTGTTTTATTTAAATTTGTTGTGTTTTTTTTATTTATTTTATTTCCTATTAATTAAACCTTATATTGGTTTTCTGTCCTAATGTCAATGTAAATGTGATGCCTGCAAGGAATTTGTTCTGCTTTCAGTGATCAGCAAGTTACCAGCAACTTGCTTCAGAGCCCCTGATTCATCAAGCAAAATCGGATTATTGGTCGCGCATTCGTATTAGCGATCCGGAATCGTGCGCGATCGCGCTATTCAACAACTGGAAAAGCTCGCGCACGGAGCCGCGCTTATCCGACAGCTTTTTACTGGCGATC